>NC_083577.1:41214697-41514697 GCF_027579695.1 Neoarius graeffei
TGTACTGCTATAACCTGGGACAGACACCTGTCCTTACCACAAGGATAATGTTTAATTTGTACACTGTCCCTTTTAAAAATAAAATAAACTCTAAACTCTATTTATCACAAAAATACATGCATGTATTTATTATTTTGAAAATCCACCAGCTGACTGATCTGGCACGTTTTAATTCTGCGACAGTAATGATGTAAATAACAGTGTGACGGAGTAGTGTCCAAAAGCGGGGGGGGGGGGGTTCCCCATTTTACCAATTCACTATATAGTCTTCTATATAGAATTCCCTAAATAGGGAGTAGTGATTGAGTGAGTGATTTTGGACACAGCTCAGAGCTTACAGCTCATGTTCTGTCATGAAAACGTGTTCTGTCGGCGCGCCTTCCAGGCAGGGGTTCACCAGTTTGGGCCATTCTCGGTGAAAGGGAAGGGAATTCCAGGCATCGCTTCGTGGCGGGAGGTTTAAATGTTTTATTTTGTTGCGTTTTCATCTCCACACCTTGCAGTTACATTGAAAATTTAAAGTTTATGTTAAAATCTATAAAGTGACCCCGAGGAGACCTGTTAGTGTCAGTATCACTTTAACATTTCTATCGTGACTTGTTCTCAGGAGCCATGTAATTTAAAGAATTGTGGGATAAGGAACCATTTATGCCTGCTCAGATACAGTATATCCCTACTTCTAACTCGCATAAAATTTAATAACCTAATCATTAGAGAGCAGGTTTATAGATATGAATAATTGCATGATGTATTTGTCCCTTGGTTATCTCTAACAGATAGACGAAGCCAATGCGTTTGGGAACACGGCTCTGCACGTGGCTTGCTTTAATGGTCAGGATGCTGTGGTGAGTGAGCTGATTGACCATGGTGCTAATGTGAGTCAGCCCAACAACAAAGGCTTCACCCCTCTCCACTTTGCTGCTGCGTCCACACATGGTGCCCTCTGCCTCGAGTTCCTGGTCAACAACGGAGCTGATGTCAACGTGCAGGTAAACATCTCGCTCCCTTTTATCTCTCATATCTCACTAAACCTGAGTACTATTTCTGAGACATTAGGATTATTCTCTTTTAGAGCCGAGATGGGAAGAGTCCTTTGCATATGACTGCAGTGCATGGGCGGTTCACTCGCTCCCAGACTCTCATTCAGAACGGTGAGAGCTTTGAGTTATCAATGGGCTCATATGTGAGCATCAGGCTGTTAGCATGCGCAAAGTAAAGTGTGTAAGAAGTGTTGGTGTGTTTGTAAATGACAGGCGGGGAGATAGACTGCATGGATAAGGATGGCAACACTCCATTACACATTGCCGCTCGTTACGGTCATGAACTCCTCATCAACACCTTAATCACCAGTGGGGCCGACTGCACCAGGTGTGTGTGTGTGTGTGCGCGCTTTTATAACCAAAGATTAGTACACTGTTTATATCGGTTAACACTTATGAAGTCTCTCTCTGTCTCTAGAAGAGGAATTCATGGGATGTTTCCACTGCACCTGGCAGCTCTAAATGCTCATGCCGACTGCTGCCGGAAACTTCTCTCCTCAGGTACTTCTGCATTTGGAGATCTGACACAATATAATGTCATTGTACAGTGTCTTGCAAAAGTATTCATCCCCCTTGGTGTTTGTCCTGTTTTGTCACATTACAAGCTGGAATTAAAATGGATTTTTGGAGGCTTTGCACCATTTGATTTACACAACATGCCTACCACTTTAAAAGTGCAAACTTTTTTTTATTGACACAAACAAGAAGATGGAAAAAACAAACAAACCCAGAAATCTGGAGTGTGCATAGGTATTCACCCCTTTTCGTATGAAACCCCTAAATAAGAGCTGGCCCAACCAATTCACTTCATAAGTCACATAATTAGTTGATTAAGATCCACCTGTGTGCAGTCAAAATGTCACATGATCTGTCACATGATGTCTGTATAAATCAACCTGTTCTGGAAGGACCCTGACTCTGCTACACGAATAAGCAAGCAACATGAAAACCAAGGAGCCTCCAAACAGGTCAGAGACAAAGTTGTGGAGAAGTATAGATCAGGGTTGGGTTATAAAGAATATCCCAAACTTTGAATATCCCAGGGAGCACCATTAAATTCATTGTAACAAAATGGAAAGAATATGGCACCGCTACAAACCTGACAAGAGAAGATCACCCACCAAAACTCACAGACCAGGCAAGGAGGACATTAATCAGAGATGCAACAAAGACACCAAAGATAACACTGAAGGAGCTGCACAGATCCACAGTGGAGATGGGGAGTATCTGTCCATAGGACCACTTTAAGCTGTACACCCCACAGAGCGGGGCTTTGTGGAAGAGTGGCCAGAAAAGTCATTGCTGAAAGAAAAAAAAATATAAGAAAACACTTTTGGAGTTTGCCCAACAGCATGTGGCAGACTCCCTAAATACATGGAAGAAGATTCTCTGGTCAGATGAGACTAAAATTTAACTTTTTGGCCATCATGGGAAACACCATGTGTAGTGCAAACCCAACACTTCCCATCAACCTGAGAACACCATTCCTACAGCAAAGCATGGTGGTGGCAACATTGTGCTGTGGGGATGTTCTTCATCTGCAGGGACAGGAAAGCTGGTCAGGACTGAAGGAAAGATGGATGGCACTAAATACAGGGCAGTTCTGGAGGAAAACCTGTTTGAGTCGGCCAGAGGTTTGAGACTTGGACGAAGGTTCACGTTCCAGCAGGACAATGACCCTAAACATACTGCTAAAGCTACACTGGAGTGGTTTAAAGGGAAACATTTAAATGTCTTGGAATGGCCTAGTCAAAGCCCAGACCTCAATCCAATTGAGAATCTGTGGCATAACTTGAAGATTGCTGTACATCAACACAACCTATCTAACTTTTGAAGGAGCTGGAGCAATTTTGCCTTGAGGAATGGGCAAAAATCCCAGTGGCTAGATGTGCTAAGCTAATAGACACAAACCCCAAGAGACTTGCAGCTGTAATTGCAGCAAAAGGTGGCTCTAGAAAGTATTGACTTTGGGGGGGAATTTCTGTTTTTTCATCTTAATTATTGTTTGTGACACAATAAAACAGCAATTTTCACCTTTAAAGTAGTAGGCATGTTGTGTAAATCAAATTGTGCTAACCCCCCGAAAATCACTTATAATTCCAGCTTGTAATGCGACAAAACAGGACGGACACCAAGGGGAATGAATACTTTTGCAAGACATTGTACTGATTTTTTTTTTTTTTAAACACAATGGACACCGGACTTTAAATGTGCGGTCCATAACGTTTCAAAATGTTTCTAGAATTTGGGTAACTGATTCATAATATTGCAATGGCATGGATCTGACTTTTTTCTTTGTTTCAATTTTCTGTTTGTTTGTGGGTGTTTTTTTTTTTTTACATTTTCTTGGCCCAGAAATGAACTCCACTCCTAGCTCATCAGCTGCTTTCCCTAAAAGGCAACCCGTAAGACATATCGTTTCAACAGAGGGTGTAGGAATATTTGGGGTGGAGGAAAACCAGTGTTTCCATTGCATTTGCATGTTTCCTCTGACGCAGCAGAGGGTGATCAGAATTGCATATTACTCCATTGGGTTCAGCATCATATTAAAGGCCTCAAACTTCCCTTGTTTTAAAGAAAACATATTATGAAAAGCTCACTTTTTCAGTGCTTGTGCACATACATTTGGGTATCTGGAGTGCCTACCAACCCACAAACTCTGAAATAAGAGAACTTGGCCAGTTTCTTCTGGGCTGCTTATTTCAGAAGACGCACTTCAACAAGCCGTTCAGATTTGGGTACGCTTCAGTGTCTCAAGGGGAGAGATCATTAGGAATATACCGTCCCCTCGTCTGAGTATCTCCACTCACGGCCTGGTAACTGCCTTTGCGAGTGAATATTCATGAGGAAAGTGCTACCTGATTGGCTGGTGGTAGAGGGGGTGGGGTGAGCAGTGGCTCATTATCATTTAAAGGAACAGGCTCTCAAACCGGCCATTCTGAACAGGGTTGTTTAGACAGGGGGAGAAGGGAGCTGTGGTGCTTTATTCTTGTGGTATTTTGACCAAAGCATGTCACTGAGATTTCAATAACTGGGTCAACTTGTGGAAAAGGGGTAGAATATGTCACCTTTAACCCTTTCATCACTGCAAACCGCTATATTGGTCCGGAAAATATGGAATCTCAACACGACAGACCACAAAAGCACAGTTATTTTATGTTAATTAGGGTTATATCTTTCTTTTGGTGAATATTAGTAGATAAAATGCAAATTTACCAGCGTTCAGTTTATTCTCATAAGTGTTGCGTATTCTCAAAGCAGAATTCCTCTAGTTTCCAACGGTACCAAATATGTTACTATGGAAACTCTAGTTTACTGTATTTTCTTTTAAATTTGTGTACCGGTTTACACTGACTTTATCACAAAATTACTTAGTGTTAATGGTATTTTGTATAATTAAGTTATTCCACGAAATCGAGTCGTACATGAACGGATAGCCGATGAGGCGCATACTGCTGAGTTGGCTATAAGCCATGTACGATGAGATTGAGTCCAACTTCGTATAACTTTTCTATCCACATTAACTGGATTTTGAAAAACAGAGCATTTTTATTTTTTGCAAATTTGATGAATACAAAACGTCCGACAACGTAATTTCCTCTTGGAATGTAAACAAACCGGTGAAATGACGGTAGCAATTTGTAAAAAATGCAATAATAATAATTCTTGAAAAATAAACAGATACGTTCTTGCCATCAAATACTCATCTCATTATCTCTAGCCGCTTTATCCTGTTCTACAGGGTCGCAGGCAAGCTGGAGGCTATCCCAGCTGACTCTGGGCGAAAGGTGGGGTACACCCTGGACAAGTCGCCAGGTCATCACAGGGCTGACACATAGACACAGACAACCATTCACACTCACATTCACACCTACGGTCAATTTAGAGTCACCAGTTAACCTAACCTGCATGTCTTTGGACTGTGGGGGAAACCGGAGCACCCGGAGGAAACCCACGCGGACACGGGGAGAACATGCAAACTCCACACAGAAAGGCCCTCGCCGGCCACGGGGCTTGAACCCGGACCTTCTTGCTGTGAGGCGACAGCGCTAACCACACTACACCACCGTGCCGCCCGCCATCAAATACTTTTTCATTCCATATTTTTGTTTTATTTTTTCGCAGTCCAAAACCTGTGCTCTGATTGGCTGGCGAGCGGGTCCGTATCCTACAGTACGGACCCCAGTTATGGACTCCGGTTACGGACTCCGGTTACGGACCTCTGGCAACTTGCTCGCTCACAACAACAAACAACATTTATTTTCGCATTTCTCAGGAGAATAGCATTAATTTTGCATCATGGACAGCGATAACGACATTCTTCACAGTGAAAGCGAGTTTTACTACCCTGAGGAAGAAGAAATAAAAGAAAACATTTCAGGAGAAAGCTAAAAACCTGTAACTGTTGCTAACGCCGAGCAAAAACATGGCTGAATCCTGAACGACTCCTATTTGTATAAATAGGGGACTACATAGGTGGCAAAATGTAGTTTTTTTTTTTTTTTTCCTGCCATAGAAGAGCACTTGTATATCGAGGAGGAAGCAATTTGCATTACAGCCGTGAATGAGGATTCAAAATACTGTAGCATTAATTTTACAGCATGGATAGCAATAATGACAGTGTTCACAGCGGAAGCGAGTTTTACTACCCTGAGGAAGACAAAATAAAAGAAAACATTTCAGGAGAAAGCTAAAAACCTGTAACTTGCTAACGCTGAGCAAAAACATGTCTGAATCCTGAATGACTCAATTTTGCATAAATAGGGGACTACATAGGCAGCAAAATGTAGGGTTTTTTTTTTCCTGCAATGGAAGTGCACTTGTATACCGAGGAGGAAGCAATTTGCATTACAGCCGTGAATGAGGATTCAAAATGGCGGCTCGGCTCAGTTTTCCTTTTCAGGCGCTCTTGTTTTCTGTTAGAATTTGGTAAAGAAAAAAATAAACATATTATTTACCAGCTTAGGGTCTGACTGTATTGTGAAATACCGTGACCGAGGTCTTGAAAGTACTGACCGAGGCCCTCTGGGCCTCGGTCAGTATTCAAGGCAGAGGGCCTCGGTCAGTACTTTCAAGACCTCGGTCACAGTCGGACCTCCCAGCTGGTAAATAACGTATTTTTTGGGGTTTTGTTTTCGAATAGCGGTTTTATTTTGTCCTTGGTTGGTTCAGCAACACGCTCTGCCATTTTCTTCTTCTGTAGGGTCTTTTGGCAGTTGGCAAACCAACTTAAAGGTGCATTACCGCCACCGACTGGGCTGGAGTGTGGAATAGGGGATATTTGGGGGGGGGGCTAAAATTCTTATAGCCATTTCTGTTTTTTTTTTTTTCAATACTTGATAACAAAGTGATGTATCTGACTTGACATGCGCCACCATTTTGTTTTTCTCTACTCATGGTATATGAGCTAATATCCTAGTAGTAGAGTAGCCAGAATACACGTTTGCTCATATCTAGTGAATGCGAATAGAATAAAAGTTATATATAGCGTATGTAGCAGTTTGTATATGAAGTTATACAGTAATGAAAGGGTTAATATTCTTGGAGCCATGCAGCACACTGTCAATATGCAGTTGGCATAAATGAACTCGACAGTTCTCGTTGATCTCCACTCCTTCATGAAGGAATTTTGATCCATAGCAGTAGATTTGTAGAGCCCAGGGACCACTTCAGGCTTGTGATTCTCACAATAGCAAATGCGTGGTTTTGATCTTTCACATGATGTTTCTTGTGTTCTTGTGCAGTTGTCTCATAGTGTGATTGTTTCCTGTCATGTTTTGAGATGTATGTGTGTGTGTGTGTGTCCCCTTGTGATTTGTGTTTGGCGCAGGCTTGAGCTGCTCATCTTTTATAGATTTATGGTTTGGAGTTAGAATCCCTGAAGAGACACTTTTGCTGATGTATTGCTGAAGTGGGTGTCTTTCGCCGCTGTGTTCCTGTCTCTGCCATCCGTGCATGCATTTGTCATCTAAAAACTGTCTTCCCTTGCACTGGGTCTGTGGTCATCTTGCACTAACACGCTCCTTTCTTTCTTTCTTTTTATCTCCCGCTATCCCTGTGTTTCTCTTCCTCTCCTGGGTCTGCCACTGTGGCTGTCTGCGTGTTTTGTTGGGGGCTTCCTTTCTTCTGTGCCCTTCCTCTTCATGCCTCCATCCTCGCTCAGGACGGAGGTATAGCATAATCTGCACCCTCAGTAATGACTCGGTCCTGTGTGCAGGCTTCCAGATCGACACCCCGGACAGCCTGGGCAGGACTTGTCTCCACGCAGCTGCTGCTGGAGGGTGAGTGTCTTCCTGCAGGAGCTAAGACTGGCAGATTCATTGCATACTTTGTTTATTACAGATGGATAGGTCTGATTTTTTGATAGTCAAATGTTCTTGATGATGCATGTAGTGACCTACTGTATAGATGAATATTAGAGTTTTACAGTGTTGTAGTCGAGTCACTAAACCTCGGGTCTGAGTCCAGTCTCGAGTCCCCAGTGTTCAAGTCCAAGTCATTAAAGAAAATTTTGAGTTGAGTCTGAGAACAAGACTCCACCTACACCATTTGACGGTGGCTGCTGTTGCCTTTATGTGAAAGCGTCTCTGCTGCTGTGTTGGACTAACGTTACTGCTTGACTGCCCCATTTTAGTTAATAGATAGTTTTCACTGACGTCACAGCATTCCGGGGAACGCCCTCCAGCCGCCATCTTGTGGGGCAAACAAAACGGACCATCGCCATTACCGGCTACGTTATCTCGGACGAATTTATGAAGTTATATAGTCAGTTTTCTAAAATAAAGATCAATGTCGGCAAAATCAAGCAAACAGAAGTATATAGATACATTAGACAACATGTCATGACAACGGTATGCAGCCAAACTGGCCTTGATTGGGGGAATTGACCCCTACGAAGTGGACAAAGATGCATTTTCAAGTGACTATGCAGGGCTGCCAAAGCCTGAAACTGCCAAAGCCTGCTCCAAAGCCTGAAACTGACTTCATCAAACTTTAAAGGCTGTCTGATATATACAACTTTATATATTCACAGCGCACCTTTTGGCGGATGCCGCCTTTTTCACGGCTGAATCGCGCAGATCCGATTTTTTTTTTTTTAGGGGGGGCGTTGGAGTGTCTGATTATAATTTCAAAGTAAAATCTGTATTAAAATTACTAAATAAGCAAATCCGTTACAGTCCATGAAACAGGAAGTATAAGGATGAGGAAAAAAAACAGTTTAAATCGCAAAGCTGCGCACATTTGCGCAGTCCTGCACACCGCTCGGGCTGCGCAAATGTGCGCAGCTTTGCAATTTAAACTGTTTTTTTTTTCTCATCCTTATACTTCCTGTTTCATGGACTGTAACGGATTTGCTTATTTAGTAATTTTAATACAGAATTTACTTTGAAATTATAATCAGACACTCCAAGGCCCCCCCCCTAAAAAAAAAATTGGATCTGCGCGATTCAGGCGGCATCCGCCAAAAGGCGCGCTGTTTGCATCCCAAACACAAATCAAATCATACAGAATAGACCTAAAATGTTTTTCAAAAATGACCCTTGCGTGAGTGAAGTGACAAGTGTCAAATAGAAACGTGACAAACGAGCGATATTAAGTGTACATTACAATGTAAACGTACACTCAGCGGTTCCAGTTAGGCATTCTCCAGAGATTGTTCACATCATGTTTTGGTTTCCAAAAACAAACTTAAACACAATTGATTGTTTATTTAAACAACTTACCACTTATAAAATGATTGGAGCAGACTTTGCTGTGTTTGGAAGGCTGATAATCCTTGCGGTTGATTCTCGCAAGCCATAGATTCCTCCTTTGTATGCTGAGTTTCTTTGTTTGCTCGCCTTCGTGCTCCCGTACAGTGGGAATTCCATAAAAGCTCCGCTTGACTTCATCATTTGACCTATTACAACAGCCGTGAATACAGTACAACAGGTGTGCACCATTGCTAGCTTTAAATAGCCTGCTTGGGTTCTTTTGAAGACTTTGTACTCGCGCGTTACAATGTGTGCTCAGTGACCTGTACAGTAAGCTTGACCCGCAAGATGGCCGCCACTAGGGAATCCCCGACTCTGTGACGTCATGTGAAAACTATCTATAGGCTACAGCTTGTTCATCACTCAGCAAGCCCCGCCCACCATCAACAGGCCAAATAACATGAGAGAGGGTTAACACTAGCTAGTTCATTGCTCAGCAAGCCCCGCCCACTATCAACAGAGCAATGAACATAGCGTGTCACTTCCTTCTCTGAATGGAATCTTGCCAAATAGCGATTGAAGTTCGAGGTCGTCCCCGTCGTCTCCTCGATGGTTCTTCTATATATGGAACACATCACAGTGCATTTTTTTTTTCTCACCACACGAGAAGTCTGTGTAAGCAAAGTGGACAATCCTAGCGCCATTCTCTCCAGACATTTTAGCGCCGTTAACGTTAGTTTGTTCCTGAACATGACACATGAACCGGTGAATTTGCATTCTCTTGCACGAAATTAGTATAAAAATTAATGTAGATATAAATATACCAAATTATTATGGCATGTTACAAAAAATAAAGAAAAAAATCAGAGTCCAAATGCAGTTAATGCACGAGTCCGAGTCATCAGTGCTCAAGTCCAAGTCAAGTCACAAGTCCTTAAAATTAAGGCATGAGTCGGACTCGAGTCCTGAACTCGAATACTACAAGCCTGGTTTTACAATTATTGACTGTATTAGTGGGAAGGGCTCATCATCAGGCCAAGATGTCTAAATCCCTGCTCAGGTTGTTGGATAGCCGCGTGCCATAGTGAAATGGACATCAGATACCAGATGGCAAAACGTGCCTCATTCTGAATTGAATCTTTAAATGTAATTTTGATATAATGTAATATAAATCTTTAAATTTCACGATTTCAAATCCACCACAAATATACAGTAGACTCAGCAAAAACCTGTTGATGGATGGATGAGTGGATTTGGAAATAGTTCATCTGCATGTAAACATTCAAAGTCTGATCTAGTCAGAATGTTACAATAAATTTTAAATGCGCGTTGTGTAACACTTGCTGTTGAAACTTCACTATTGTGATAACCACAACTCTGGTCAGCTGAGATGAGTCAGTTGACTTAGACATGACCTGTAAGTTTGTTTGCCTTTCTACCTTCTGTGTTTATGCTGTGTTTACACAGAATTTTTACCATTAAAAAAATTTTTTTATTATTAATTCTACCCTAATTCTCGAATTCCCCTCCTCTTTCAGCAATGTTGAATGCGTGAAGCTGTTGCTCAGCAGTGGAGCAGATCACAACCGCACAGACAAAAATGGCAGGTCAGCATTTGGATCCCTGTTATATTTGAGTTTATCAGGAGTGATTTAATTATCTGTTTACAATGCTCAGTGTGATTGATTTGAATATGGGTCAGTCTCAGAAACTGGTCTCTCATTTGGGACATTATGGTCAAAAAATAAATGTTCTAATTTTACTGTTTTTTTTGCATTTACCTAACACTCAATGTTTCTTTTGTCATGTTTAATAAGAATAAAGAGAGCATCTTGCTTTATCTGGCCTCCACTGTGGAAAATTTTGATTACAATTCAAATGCTTTTGTAAAATTGATTTACATATAAAATAACTACATCATGAAGAATTAAAGCCCCTCCTTCACAGATGAGTGAAAATATTGAATAAATTTCCTCTTTTTGATTGCTTGGGTTAAAAATGCCAAGTTATGATGACTGAATTGATTATTCACTTAAATATGAATAATATGGTACATTTTGGGTATTTGATATGGCGAAATAGGACACAATGGAAAAATCAAGAACACACCGGAAAGATGAGAATAACGGCGCTGGTAAAAGAACAGCGACTGTACCGGCTGAAGGTCGTGTGGGTCTCTGCTGCGGCGCGCGAGCAACGGGACATCACTACCGCACCGGACGGAGCGCGAGGCGGGGGTGGGGCAAAATGACTGGCCGTAGATTCTATCAAAAGTTCGATCTAAATTGACCGTGGTTGCAAAATATTGGCCAAAAATACGCAAACACTACGAAATATGAAAGTAAGATGAAAAAGAAACATTCTATTGCCTTATACTGCAAGACTAAAACAAAATAAAACTGTCAAAACTCCCCTTTTCAGTGATAACGTCCGAACAGATCACCCGCGTAACAGAAAGACTGCAAATGGAAGCACGATCAACTTCTAACTGTTGGAGTGGAAAATTCCATTCTACACATGCAAATTGTTAATGTGTGTCCTTCCCCGCACACAAATAACACGCTACGGTAAAAAATAGACCACAACTCATTTTATAGCTCAGAAATTCATACAAGACCAGCTACCATCGTAACATATTCTGTAAGAAACATATTCTACACCTAACTTTCTGCTTTCGTTTTAAAAAACAAAATCGCAGATTTATAACTACATTTTTATATGACATAGTAATTTTAAGTTACTACTTTTGGTGAGGTAGTGACCTTGACCCTGAGGCTTTCCGTTTAGATCAAAACACACGATCGTATTGGTTTTGGGTCTGCGGAAAATGGAGTTACAACGGTGATCAAATATTTTGCATGATGTTTTATTACGGTTATGATTATTCTGTGAGCGCGCCAATCCTTAGGTGTATAAAGTTACAACTTAAAATACAATTAGTGATAACTGTAGACTTTTCAGTGGACTACAACCTTTTTAAGGGAATGCGATGTAGTCAACCATTTATCATGTCCCAGATCAAGCCGGCGTTTTTCCACAAATTTGCAGAATTCTTGCCAAATTCTGAATAGAATATTCACATCAAAGATTTAGTTTTATCTGTATTATTTCTTTCATCATTTTATTTCAAATTAAAACCAACATCACCATTCAAAACCGTATAGTTTATTGACTGTGAATATATTTAGTGGGGAACCCCCACAGTACCCAGTTTCTGAGACAGACTCATATATCAGGGATGAGTAGCAGAGCTGGATGGATCTCTTAGCAGTACAGAAGTGAATTATGGCTCAGTCGGTGCATCTGACAGCATCTTCACAACATATTAGACACATGCTGTTTGTATTGTCCCAAATACAACGTTTGTTTTTTTTTGTATGCACTTTCATAGGACTCCCCTCCACTATGCGGCTGCAAGTCGTCATTTTCAGTGCTTAGAGACCCTGGTGTCCTGTGGTACCTGTATTAATGCCACTGACCAGTGGGGGCGGTCTGCCCTGCACTACGCTGCTGCCTCCGACCTGGACAGGAGGTACAGATCTATACTCGGCCACGTTTTCTTTCCATGTTGGTTTCCCAAAAAAAAGATGCTAGTTTGCAAGTCTAGTTTGCCTAGCAAAGCTTTTGCCTGAAATTGTTTGCAGAACTTGAGCATTTGCATAGAAGCCCAAGGTTCCCTCTTAAAACCACAGCAGAACATCCAAACATTTAAGACTGCGAGTAACACAAAGAAATGTAAACAGTCTCATAACAGCAGGCAGTGGGTATTTGGCATAGCTACGTCTTCCATCATCGTTGGCACCAAGTGGAGCCTTAATGAGGATTGCTACAGTATTGCCACTCTGTTCAAGTCGCCATGGCAACCCTGGGATATTTTTAAGTCCCCGGTAGACAATGCAGAGACGCTGCTGTGACGTCAAACAGGGGCTGCATTTCTAATCACTACACACTCTAGAGTGGACAAAACGAAACAATCAGGCCTGTTGCTAATTAGTCAGTTTTAATTACTGGGTTTGGCAGGCCGGTATGATGTGGTGTAGAGCCACGTTTTTCTTGTCACACTTAATAGTTACAAGTTTGAGGATTGAAGCTCCTGCTCAGAAGACCACTCAGTTAAAGAGTCATGGGGTGTGTGTGTGTGTTTCTGAAGGCGACGTGTAGCTCTGGAGCCAGAGAATCCTGGAGTTCAAGCAGAGAAAGAGAAGGAAGCAGCCCTGTAAGTGCACTTTACCTCATTTTTACGAATGACCCTAAATTCAGAATATGAACGGATTATTATTATTATTATTTAGGGAACGTCTGTGTTTTGTTGTCCTCTGCTCACACCTCTTATTCTGCATTCACATGTACCCTCCTGTGTCTTTGTAGTTAGCTGAGCTGATTTTGTGTGTGTAGGTGCCTTGAGTTCTTGTTGAAGAGTGGTGCCACTGCCTCACTGAAGGACAAGAAAGGTTACAGCGCTGTTCACTATGCTGCTGCCTATGGTCATCGACGCTGCCTGGAGCTGGTGAGACAGACAGACAGAGAGAGAGAGACCATTGTGCACCAGTCAAAAGTTTGGATACACCTCCAAATTCAAATATTTATTATTATTTTTTAAAAATTTTTATTAATTAAAAGTCACTTCATGTCTTAAAGTAATGATGGATGTCGTTTCTCTTTACTTAGCTGAGCGGTTCTTGATATAATATGGATTACTACAGTTGTGGAGTAGGGCTATTTACTGTTGTTGTTGTTGTTATTATTATTATTATTATTATTATTATTATTATTATTATTTGCTGTTTGGTCTCAAACGCATTAGGAAGGCAAAAAATTGCACTAGTTAACTTTTGACGAGGCACAACTGTTAATTGAAAAGCATTCCAGGTGACTACCTCATGAAGCTGGTTAAGATAATGCCAATAGTGTGCAAAGCGTCATCACGGTAAACGCTGGCTACTTTGAAGAATCTAAAATATGAAATATATAAAATACTTTTTTTTTTGTCACCACATAATTCCGTACATGTTCCATATGTTATTTCATTGTTTTGATGACTTCAATGTTGTTCTACAATGTAGAAAATGGTCACAATACAGAAACACCTATGGGATCAGGACACTTCATCCAATGACCATTTCGTCCAATAGTTGGGACATTTTGTCCAAAGCCTTTTTCATACGCACTATCAATTATTTTATATGTGCAACAAGATCGAGATATAAACAAACCATAATTCATTTAAGGGAGTGCATTAAGCAGGTTTATGACTGCGTCTCCCTATAATCTATGGAAATAAACAATTTTTGTAAAGCAAACAAGTGCCGTAGCACGAGCGCTTTGACACAAAAGAGCGGTGTAAGGGGTGTAAACAAGTAAACCCTTACCATTACAGGCTGCTCTCCGAGCTTTGAGTCGAGTGAAGCTGTTTAATTCATCATATAGCCAGTCTTAATGAGGCCAACACCGCCTTAATCAGTAAAATGTTTCAATAAATATTTTATTTAAATAGTATTTTATTAATTTAAGGGAGTGCATTAAGCAGGTTTATTACTGCGTCTCCTGTGATTTTATATACCTAATAACTTGTACGCACCTCCCACTATCAGAGAGCGGTAGGAGACAGATGCAAGTGCAGAAGTAATGTTCATTAACAATTGTGAAAACACACAGGCAGACAATCCAAAACAGCAGGCAATCTCATAAACATGAAACTAGCAAAAGGTCAGGTGAGGCACAAACAGGCTAAATCAGGCAAAAACAGAAACTAAGAACAGGATCGGAAACCCAGGGAATTTACACGGGAGAATAAGACTCGGTAATGCGCACTGACATGGTGTAATACTTCGCACCAGGGCTTTGAACCGGTTCAAGGAACGAAAACGAAAACCGGGAACTTTTTCTATTTCACATGGAACAGAAACGAAACCAGAAACTTTATTATTTTTTATGTTCCGGAACAGAAACGCTTATTAAAAATAATGGTGACCGGTTAATACCGGTTTTTATTTCGTTCCTCAAAGTTTCTGTAGCCTACAAATAGTCATTCTTCTCCTGCGCAAGTTTCTATGAGCCGCTGGGGTTCACTTCCTGTGTGACGTTCGCTGATTGAATGGAGAGAGCGGGAAGGTGGACTACTGTCATGTCTCCACGTGATAATAAGTGAGTAAGTGCATTACTGAGTGTCTGTGAGCAAAGAAGAGCCTGAACGTTGTAACCTCCCTATTGGTTGTTTGTAAAAATGTATCAGTTGTTGCCCTTCCCACGGGAATCATCGCGGGCTCGAGAGACGAGACCTGACGAGTTAGTTCGTTGGTAGCAGAACAAAATGTCTGGACACAAATCGGGTTTTCAGAAAAGGAAAGAAAATAAACAGAGGGTTGAAAATACAAAAAAGGAGGCAGAAAATGCAAAACGAGTTTTAAGGTAGGACAAATGGTTAGTTTTCTGAGGCAGCCCGCCGTGGCTGCAGGCTTTCAGTTGTCATTGAATGGTTACTTTTCTGAGGCAGCCCGCCGTGGCTGCCTGCAGGCTTATTTATTATAGCCCATTTAGTTAAAATAGTTGATATAAAATGTTTATAGTTATGTGATGGTTGTCCTGATTTAGACTGGTGGTTTTTTTTGGGGGGGGGGGTTTGCACGATGTTGCACCCGGGTCCAGATTAGGGCAGAACCGGCCCTGGCTACATTTCAGGTGTAGTTTGTTTTATGTATGTATGTACTTGCATAGATGTGTACTTGGTCTTCCAATATGGCGCCTAACAAAATCTCGCGGCGCGGTGACGTCATGCGGTAGCCCTCTATAGGGCCTGACTAGCCTTTGGTAACACACTAAACGAATTATCTTTCATTTTTGGCACTTTTTCTGTTTGTGTAGATGGGAAGACATACTGAGAATCCAAATCGCCAACATTTGAAATAATAATAATTGTTTTAAATTATTTCTTGTCTTATTTAATGAAGGTTGTAATAGAATTAGCCTACATTTGGCTTAAGCTGGATGAGACAGAGACATAATTTTATAGCCATTTGTTAAACAGCTGACAGGGAACGTAATTAACCGTTCCGGGAACGAAATTTTTTTGTTCTAACTGGTTCGGGAACGTCTATTTAATGGTGGAACCCAAAACCGGAAACGTTAAAATTCTGTTTCTGTTCGGAACAAACCGATAGGAAAAAAATTCTGGTTCAAAGCCCTGCTTCGCACTGAACGTGCGTGTTTTTTTTTTTTTTTTTTTTTCAGTCTGTATATAGGCACGCTGATGCCTATTGATCATGTACAGGTGAGCGTCATTAACAGCACGCACGCAGTCTGGAGCGCACCCGAGCGGATTCTCACACGCGCGCTGTTAATGAGGCTCACCTGCACATGATCAATAGGCATCAGCGTGCCTGTATACAAACTGAAAAAAACCGCACGTTTTCTCATATCTCGCACTTGCCAAGGATATCTGGGAAGTGTGAGTATAGATTTTCTATGTAATTTGGTCTAATAAAAACGATCTCTCCCCACAGGCGGCCCCAGCCGAACGTGCCTGAAGTTGACACTCGCTGATTCCCATCATTTCCGGTTTAGTTTTCATTTTGCAAAAATGTGTTTTGCTTTGGTCAAATTCCATTCAGAATTCCTCCTTTTTTTGAACACAAAAATACCTGAAATGTAAAATAATTGATAGTACGTATGAAAAAGGCTTTGGACGAAATGTCTTAACTTTTGGATGAAATAACCTGTGAATGTGTAGAGGTGTACAAACTTTTGACCTGGTGTGTGTGTGTGTGTGTGTGTGTGTGAATATCATGAAAAAGTTGATTTATTTCAGTAATTCCATTCAAAAAGTGAAACTTGTATATTATATTCATTCATTACACACAGACTGATATTTCAAATATTTCTTTTAATTTTGATGATTATAACTGACAACTAATGAAAATCCCAAATTCAGTATCTCAGAAAATTAGAATATTACTTAAGGCCAATACAAAAAAAGGATTTTTAGAAATGTTGGCCAACTGAAAAGTATGAGCATGTACAGCACTCAATACTTGGTTGGGGCTCCTTTTGCCTGAATTACTGCAGCAATGCGGCGTGGCATGGAGTCGATCAGTCTGTGGCACTGCTCAGGTGTTATGAGAGCCCAGGTTGCTCTGATAGTGGCCTTCAGCTCTTCTGCATTGTTGGGTCTGGCGTATCGCATCTTCCTCTTCACAATACCCCATAGATTTTCTATGGGGTTAAGGTCAGGTGAGTTTGCTGGCCAATTAAAAACAGGGATACCGTGGTCCTTAAACCAGGTACTGGTAGCTTTGGCACTGTGTGCAGGTGCCAAGTCCTGTTGGAAAATGAAATCTGCGTCTCCATAAAGTTGGTCAGCAGCAGGAAGCATGAAGTGCTCTAAAACTTCCTGGTAGACGGCTGCGTTGACCTTGGACCTCAGAAAACACAGTGGACCAACACCAGCAGATGACATGGCACCCCAAACCATCACTGACTGTGGAAACTTTACACTGGACCTCAAGCAACGTGGATTCTGTGCTTCTCCTCTCTTCCTCCAGACTCTGGGACCTTGATTTCCAAAGGAAATGCAAAATTTACTTTCATCAGAGAACATAACTTTGGACCACTCAGCAGCAGTCCAGTCCTTTTTGTCTTTAGGCCAGGCGAGACGCTTCTGACGCTGTCTCTTGTTCAAGAGTGGCTTGACACAAGGAACGCGACAGCTGAAACCCATGTCTTGCATACGTCTGTGCGTGGTGGTTCTTGAAGCACTGACTCCAGCTGCAGTCCACTCTTTGTGAATCTCCCCCACGTTTTTGAATGGGTTTTGTTTCACAGTCCTCTCCGGGGTGCGGTTATACCTATTGCTTGTACACTTTTTTTCTACCACATCTTTTCCTTCCCTTCGCCTCTCTATTAATGTGCTTGGACACGGAGCTCTGTGAACAGCCAGCCTCTTTATCAATGATCTTTTGTGTCTTGCCCTCCTTGTGCAAGGTGTCACTGGTCGTCTTTTGGACAACTGTCAAGTCCGCAGTCTTCCCCATGATTGTGTCGCCTACAGAACTCGACTGAGAGACCATTTAAAGGCCTTTGCAGGTGTTTTGAGTTAATTAGCTGATTAGAGTGCGGCACCAGGTGTCTTCAATATTGAACCTTTTCACAATATTCTAATTTTCTGAGATACTGAATTTGGGGTTTTCATTAGTTGTCAGTTATAATCATCAAAATTAAAATAAATAAACACTTGAAATATATCAGTCTGTGTGTAATGAATGAATATAATATACAAGTTTCACTTTTTGAATGGAATTACTGAAATAAATCAACTTTTTCATGATATTCTAATATATGACCAGCACCTCTGTGTGTGTGTGTGTGTGTGTGTGTGTGTGTGTGTGTAGTCACCATGCTTATTTGGATTGTGTTGAATGCTATTAAAGCATGTCTATACAAGCTAGTGGGTTTTTTTTGGGACAAGGAGTACTTTTATGCTTTTTCCTTTCATTGTAGTTATTGAACATTTGATTCACTGGAGTTTTTTTTTTTTCCTTTTTTAATTGTTGTTTTTGAAGCTTCTGGAACGAGAGGAGCAAAATCAGGATGAAGGCAAGAACTGCAGTACCCGCAGTCCACTCCATCTGGCCGTGAGTCATGCTAGCACTCTCTAATCGTCACAGCGCGACCTTCACCTTACTGTTTTAAATTTTTAGTATAAATCTACAACTTGCTGATACCATTGACTGGTCACAGGTTAGTGCTTTCAGTGCTTTTCCATCAGCATGGTGAACCATTCCGCACCTCAAGTTATTTACATGACTGCCATTATGTAAAGACGTAAAACGCATGGGTGGTTTTAAAGGATATTGCTGCTGGTCTGGATCTTGGTATAATTTGAAGGTTGCAGCTCAGGCACGTTGGTGGAAAAGGGGTAACCGTGTAAATTTTTCAGCATTAAAGTTCATGCTCAAATTTGGCATTAGCGACTTTTGAACAAAACTTCAAACACCAGGTTACAGTATGTGTGTCTGTATGGAATAGATTTGGTTCAAAAGTAGCATTATTGCAGTGATTGGGTTGTATACTGTGTAACACTGTGTGTGTATGTGTGTGTGTGTGTGTGTGTGTGTGTGTGTGTGTGTGTGTGTGTGTGTGTGTGTGTTGCAGGCATACCATGGCCATGCCCAAGCTCTGGAAGTGCTGCTGCAGGGTCACTGCGATGTGGATCAGGGTGATGAGGTGGGCCGCACTGCTCTTGCCTTCGCTGCCCTCAGGGGTCACACTGACTGTGCTCTGACGCTGCTGAACCATGGAGCTTCAGCACACTGCGCGGACACGGTCCGCAGACGCACGCCCATCCATCTTGCAGGTACTGCGCCATGCTCTGCGTGTGTGAGAAGAGGTGGAAGAGGATTACTAATTAATGATGTGTTAACACCGAATGTAATTCCATTCCCTAATGGATGTGACTCTATCTCTCAGTGATGAATGGCCATACGCCGTGTGTGCGCCTCCTGCTGGAAGACTCAGACAGCGCAGATCTGGTAGATGCAGCTGATTCTCAGGGACGGTGAGTGACTCATCATGTGCTGCTGTTTCAGTCTCAGAAATAACACTAACTCACAAAAAGATAAATATACTGATGGAATATAGTAATGTACAGTTGAACCATGACTATGGAGAAAAATCACCAGTCGGGTTTTTTTTTAATTTTTTTGGCCACCTGGCTTGGTACAGTAGATATTACAAGCTGCATTCAAGAATCCTTTTCCGGGTGGCACGGTGGTGTAGTGGTTAGTACTGTCACCTCATAGCAAGAAGGTTCTGGGTTCGAACCCCATGGCTGACAGGGGCCTTTCTGTTTGCATGTTTTTCTCATGTTTGCATGGGTTTCCTTTGGGTGCTCCGGTTTCCTCCCACAGTCCAAAGACATGCCGATTAGCTAAAATACCCAGCTACTGGGGTTACACAAGACAGTACATATTTGGTACCAGTCCCAAGCCTGGATAGACTGGGGAAGGTTGCCTCAGGAAGGGCATTCGGTGTAAAAACTATGCCAAATCAAATATGCGGGACAGATCTGCTGTGGTGACCCCTAACAGGAGCAGCTGAAAGATGATGATGATTCAAGAATCCTTTTCTCATATCGATAGTAAAGATGGCTTTCATTTGGGAAATGGCAGAGTAGATGAGAGCAGATAGTACTACTGATATAGACACTAATGATATAGCTGGAGCGTCATCAATAGTTGCTCTTGGATCTCCTTTGGAGCAACTGTATGTTAGGAATGTAATGTGTGACTGCCATATTTGATTATTTATGATTTGGTTATCTATTTAAGTCCTGGTGTGTGTGTGTGTGTGTGTTTTCAGGACCCCTCTGATGCTAGCAGTGCTGGGGGGTCATGTGGACGCTGTGTCTCTATTGTTAGAACGAGAGGCCAATGTAGACGCAGCAGATCATCAGGGACTGACCGCACTTCACTTAGGGGTGAGTTGCACTGATACCGAATTAGTACAGGGGTACTGCAACTACTCACTCACTCTCAAGTCTGTGAATAATATTTGTTCTCTTCAGAGCTGTTCTGTTATCACATAATTGCCAGTTTAGCTTAATGGTGTTAAATTGTGCTCATCTCCTTTGTCTGTCTCTGTCTGTCTGTCTCTCTCTGTCTGTCTGTCCCTGTCTCTCTCTCTCTGTCTGTCTGTCCCTGTCTCTCTCTCTGTCTGTCTGTCTGTCCCTGTCTCTGCCTCTCTGTCTGCCTCTCTCTCTCTCTCTCTCTCTCTCTCTCTGTCTCACCTCTCTCAGTTGCTGTGTGGTCAGGAAGAGTCTGTGCAGTGTCTTTTAGAGCAGGAGGCTTCGGTGTTGGTGGGTGACAGTAGGGGACGCTCAGCTCTCCACCTGGCTGCAGCGCGGGGTCACGCATCCTGCCTCAGTGAGCTGCTGACCTTGGCCTGTGCAGAGTCATCCATCCCTCCTCTGAGAGATCACCATGGATACACACCCCTACACTGGGCCTGCTATAACGGTCAGTCCTCTTCTCAACCTCCAGGCATCTACTGTATGCATGTCACATGAGTGTGATCAGCACTCCCTGTCTGTGTAGCAGTGGGATAAAAAGGCAAATTCACATCACTTCTTTCTATGACTATAGATATTTTACACTATCAGTCAATAATTTGGATTAGACTGAATATATATTTGCAGTTTTCTGAAAGGCAGTTTGATAAAGGCTTATGGTTAAAATTTGTTGAACGGAAGTTAATACTTGCATGTAAATTAATTTCAGAGTCAAAATGTTCAGTACAAGTCAAAAGTTTGGACACCTTCTAATTCACTGGTTTCTTAAAGTAATGTTGGATGTTGTTTCACTTCACTGTGTTGAGCGGTTCTTGACATAATCTGAATTACTACAGTTGTGGAATAGGGCTATTTACTGTATTGTTATTATTTACTGTTTACTGAGTGTTTGTGAGACTTGTGCTGCAAGGCAGGGAGAATACAAACACAAAACCCAAGTCCTTAGTGTAAAAATCAGTGAACTTAATGAAAAATTAGTCTAGGGAGAGTGGAGTGGAGTGGAGTGGAGTGGAGTGAGAGAGAGCGGTGCAGTCTGTGCAGGAGGCAGGGAACCCAAGCCATCCTAGAGCGGGGTCGATGGCGGATGCTGACTGTATCAGAGTCTGTTGGCGTCCCAGAGGCGGAGAGAGTGGGGGTGATTGCCGACAAAACACGCAAGAGGCTTGAGCTCATCGTCCTCTGCATCAGCAAGGTTTCCTGCCCAGAGAGAGGAAGAGAGTGCAGGAGCAAAAGAGCACATTTGCAATTCTGCTAACCTCTGAGAGCTGCGGTACCTTTTCATACTCCCCTGGCTGCTTGAGCAGGATGAATTAAAGTGCTGATTATGCCACTCCAGGCGTGTATGATCAGCGGATCCCAGCCCTTGGTCACGCTGCTTTCAGCTGTCAAAATTACCGGCACTGAAGCACCGCTGAAGGAGCAGTGCACGTCACCATTTTGATGTCTTCAATATTGTTCTACAACGTAGAAAATAATCAAAATACAGGAAAAAAAAACCCCTATGGATCAGTAGGTGTGTCCAAACTTTAGACTAGTAGTGTATCTGTAATACTTAAAAAGAGCAGTTTTACTTAAAATTAATTTGCTTCCCTTAACAATATGTGTTCATTAGAACTTGGGGACGCAGCCATAAACTGCTCAGACTATTTGAGATATTTAAATAAAGCCACCTGGGTGAAGATCCCACATCTAAGAAGATGCCAGGAGTGTGTAGCCCTTCATTAAACTTCAGTGACAGCAGAACTGTTAAGAATTTAAAAATATAAACTAGCTTTGATTTGTTTAACACTTTTTTTATTTCATAGCATTACTGTCGTCTTTATTATTTAAAAAAAAAACCTAAAAGAGAAAAGAGCATCCAAATGAAGTAACTCCTCCTGAAAGCAGGGGTGTCCAAACTTTTGACTGGTAGTGGATATACAGATGGGTGACAAATTAAAGGAAAAGTGTCTTATTTGCGAGAATAGAAGAATCTGAAACTGGACTGGAAAGATGAACACCAGTCTTCCAAAAGATATCCTCTCAGGTGGTGTTTTGATATAGGTGGTGGAGAGCGGTTTAACATGTCGCTCTAAAATGTCCTATGTATGTGTTCAGTTGGGCTGAGATCTGATGACTGTGTAAGCCATAGCATGCAATTTATGTCATTTCATCCTCCACAGATCATTCAGTGAGCCCTTATGAAAAAAAAATTAAAATATATTTTAG
Organism: Neoarius graeffei; assembly: GCF_027579695.1. NCBI lineage: Eukaryota > Metazoa > Chordata > Actinopteri > Siluriformes > Ariidae > Neoarius > Neoarius graeffei. Next base: position 41,237,200 of record NC_083577.1, read on the forward strand.
CCTCTCGCGTGGCACAGCAGAAATGTGTTTGCCTTATAGTTCCTGTTCATCTACAACATCAACATGGACAGCAGTGAATAAGTCAAAGTCCCTTCCACACCAGAATCTGGTCTTCCCAGGCAGTCTCCTGTCCCAGTACTAACCAGCTCTTTAAGGCGGATGGGTGCAGCGCCGATCTCTGTTTCCATAGCCCTCGGCCTCTCGCCTATACAGCTAGGGTTGCAGTGGGGTACTGGTCCTCTGGTAACTGCAAAAGTTTGACTCTGTACTCACATCTGTATTGCAGCGTGCCTTGCCAGATGGCAGTAGGTACCATTTTTGTGGCTACTGCCTCATAAAAGCAAAACGAGGCAGTCATCGTGTTGTAAGAATGAGTGTAACGCATAAGCATTACAATCACCAGAACGGCGACTCGTGATCTCGCGATACGAGCAGTTGATCTCGTGTTATCAAAGGTACACAAGAACGAGTAGCGAAGCCACTATGTCATCGTGTTGTAAGAATGAGTGTAACAATAGCGAAACTTCGTAACCAATCAGCACTTTTCCTGATCAAGTTCGATTACCCGTTCTACTTCTTGATAAACTTCAAAACCAGAAACGAAATAAGAGAAACCTTGTTATAACTTCGTAGTATAATCGGCAGATAAAAAGGATAAACCAAATTCACCTCGTGGGTCGCCAAGGCTACTGATTCGATATCAAATAAGTGGTGTTTTATTTTAAGAAAATTTACCTTTTGATTATCACAGCTTTTGTTTGGTCCTTCTGAAAGGTCAAATGAAAGGTTTTGTAAGCTTTTATTTATTTATTTTTTTAGCTTTTTGGCAGATATATTGAAAAGCCAATATCAAACTTATTTGCTTTAATTTTAATTTAATTTTTTTATTCTACACTTGTGAAACAATGTGCTCATTAGTACTAAATAATGCTTTGAAGACAACTCATGAACAAGTGCTTTCTTACTATTTTGAAAATAGATTTAGTTCACAGAACAAAAGACAGTAAACAAATTTGGTAACTCAAATACTACAAGTCCTGATGCTGCTCACCGCTTGGTGATGCTTGCAAGAAATGAAGTGAGTATAATTGGTAATGTGTATATGGGTCTGTCTCAGAAACTGGGTACTGTGGGGGTTCCCCACTAAATATACACAGTCAATAAACTATACGGTTTTGAATGGTGATGTTGGTCTTAATTTTGAAATAAAATGATGAAAGAAATAATACAGATAAAACTAAATCTTTGATGTGAATACTCTATTCAGAATTTGGCAAAAATTCTGCAAATTTGTGGAAAAACGGCGGCTTGATCTGGGACATGATAAATGGTTGACTACATCGCATTCCCTTAAAAAGGTTGTAGTCCACTGAAAAGTCTACAGTTATCACTAATTGTATTTTAAGTTGTAACTTTATACACCTAAGGATTGGTGCGCTCACAGAATAATCATAACCGTAATAAAACATCATGCAAAATATTTGATCCCCGTCGTAACTCCATTTTCCGCAGACCCAAAACCAATACGATCGTGTGTTTTGATCTAAACAGAAAGCCTCAGGGTCAAGGTCACTACCTCACCAAAAGTAGTAACTTAAAATCACTACGCCATATAAAAATTTAGTTATAAATCTGCGATTTTGTTTTTTAAAACGAAAACTAAAAGTTAGGTATAGAATATGTTTCTTACAGAATATGTTACGATGGTAGCTGGTCTTGTATGAATTTCTGAGCTATAAAATGAGTTGTGGTCTATTTTTTACCGTAGCGTGTTATTTGTGTGCGGGGAAGGACACACATTAACAATTTGCATGTGTAGAATGGAATTTTCCACTCCAACAGTTAGAAGTTGATCGTGCTTCCATTTGCGGTCTTTCTGTTACGCGAGTGATCTGTTCGGACGTTATCACTGAAAAGGGGAGTTTTGACAGTTTTATTTTGTTTTAGTCTTGCAGTATAAGGCAATAGAATGTTTCTTTTTCATCTTACTTTCATATTTCGTAGTGTTTGCGTATTTTTGGCCAATATTTTGCAACCACGGTCAATTTAGATCGAACTTTTGATAGAATCTACGGCCAGTCATTTTGCCCCGCCCCCACCTCGCGCTCCGTCCGGTGCGGTAGTGATGTCCTGTTGCTCACGCGCCGCAGCAGAGACCCGCACAACCTTCAGCCGGTACAGTCGCTGTTCTTTTACCACCGCCGTTATTCTCATCTTTCCGGTGTGTTCTTGATTTTTCCATTGTGTCCTATTTCGCCATATCAAATACCCCAAATGTATCATATTATTCATATTTAAGTGAATAATCAATTCAGTCATCATAACTTGGCATTTTTAACCCAAGCAATCAAAAAGAGGAAATTTATTCAATATTTTCACTCATCTGTGAAGGAGGGGCTTTAATTCTTCATGATGTAGTTATTTTATATGTAAATCAATTTTACAAAAATATTTTCCACAGTGGAGGCCAGATAAAGCAAGATACTATCTTTATTCTTATTAAACATGACAAAAGAAACATTGAGTGTTAGGTAAATGCAAAAAAAAAAAAAGTAAAATTAGAAAATGTATTTTTTGACCATAATGTCTCAAATGAGAGACCAGTTTCTGAGATGGACCCATATACAGTATGCTATATTTACTGTATGGACATGGTATCAGAAAACAACTTTATTTATAAGCAGTAGCCACATGTACCCATAGGGTACCTATTTTTATGATGGTCTTTGGTATGACTTGACTACAAGTAGAACTCTCAATCTCCTGGTCGAGAGGCAGACATGCTAACCACTAGGCCAGCTCGCGGTAGTGAATAATAAAGTGGGCAATAATTGTATACAGTATTTAAAAACCCAGAAAAGCACATGCTGCATTTTACACACATTAAAGCAGTGTGTTTCTGTCTGTGTAGCGTAAAGGATCAGGAATCCTGTGCAGTTTCTCAGTTGATGAATCGTCTATGCATTCAGGAAAATTAAATTTTGTGTGTGTGTTTGGCAGGTCATGAAGGCTGTGTGGAGGTGCTGTTAGAGCAGAAAGGCTGTCGATGCTTTGATGGGAACCCCTTCACCCCTCTGCACTGTGCTGTGTATGTCTCCAGTCTTCTCTTTGATTCCTGTTCTATGTGCTTGCAATGCAAAAGTGATCTATCAAGTGTATATATCTCAAGGACTGCAAATTCATCTAAAATGTCTCACATATGAGAACTGTATAAAAATCCTAGGCGCCCTATTTTTTTTTCATACAAACTTTGTTGTAGAAGTCATAAAATAGGAATCTATATTATTGAGTCAATACAAAACATACATATTTTAGAGTTCCAAACGTTCGTTTTCCAGTACAAAATTAAATGTTACAGAAAAAAAAGCATATTACAGAAGAGAGCACTTTTCAGATTAAAAAAGAAAACATAATGAAGGCTACTGGGTTTTGGTGCAAAATTAAGAAGCAAGTGTGAGACGAGTCAAAGTGTCCAGAAGAACTGTGTCTGGTTCTGTAAGATGCTCAGTAAAACCTACAGCTCATTTCCTTATCAAACTGCACTCACTGTACCTGAGACTGCTAATTTTTTAATTTTTATTTTTTAAGCAAAGGGTCGTCTCACACCAAATATTGACTTTGTTTCATTTATTATGGCTTACTGCTGTTTATAGAATTTTTAAATGTTGAAACATTTCATTTAATTATTTTTAAATCCATTTTTGGTCTACAGCATTTCTTTACATGTGCCTAAGACTTTTGCACAGTACTGTGTGTGCATATAGAGGCATTGCCTTAAAGCAGAGCTCCTGATGAGTGTATGAGCAAAATATTTTGCAAGGGCACAAAACCAGCCTGAATAGAATAATAACATTATAGCATATGAACCATCGAATTGTGTAGTGTGGTGCTCTTCACGTCAATAAATTGCTGCATCGTCTTGTGACAGTGAGACCAATAATGAGATACGCATCACAGTTACGACTACAAGTTTATTCGTTTATTTGACACCAGAAACAACGTTTATTATGGTGTGACTCTGCTGGGCACCTGGTGGACAGCAGTGAACCAGCGCTTTCACTTTACAGTTACCATCCAATATTATCGGACATAAGAACTAATCGATATCGATCCGTGGTAGTTTTAAATTATCTAACACTAAAGAAAGAGGCTCATAATTGCTATTGAACTATGCAGTAATTATGTTTACACAAGTGTGCGGAGTAAAAAATAATTCAGGTAAAAAAAAAAGCATCAAATGCAAAGATGCATTGCCTGCTATGAAAAATCCAGGAGGATAAAAACCTTCGGGGGGGAGGGGAAACCCCACTGGAAAACATCCTCCTCGACTGAATGCAACGTACAGTATGCGCTCTGAGGGTTCGAGCTACAATCTTGATATTTCAAACTTGATGTCAAACAGTTGTCTGGTTACTGTCAATTATCCAACAAGCTAGTGAACTCCTAAAACTGTTTTAACAAGTTTTATATGAAACCGTCGTGAATCTCATCTCATCTCATCTTATTATCTCTAGCCGCTTTATCCTGTTCTACAGGGTCGCAGGCGAGCTGGAGCCTATCCCAGCTGACTACGGGCGAAAGGCGGGGTACACCCTGGACAAGTCGCCAGGTCATCACAGGGCTGACACATAGACACAGACAACCATTCACACTCACATTCACACCTACGGTCAATTTAGAGCCACCAGTTAACCTAACCTGCATGTTTTTGGACTGTGGGGGAAACCGGAGCACCCGGAGGAAACCCACGCAGACACGGGGAGAACATGCAAACTCCGCACAGAAAGGCCCTCGCTGGCCACGGGGCTTGAACCCGGACCTTCTTGCTGTGAGGCGACAGCGCTAACCACTACACCACCGTGCCGCCACCATCATTAATATTTTCCATAAATTCTTCTTCTTTCGGCTGCGTCCGTTAGGGGTCGCCACAGCAGATCATCATGAGCTGTGTATTTGATTTGGCATTGGTTTTTACACTGGGTGCTCTTTCTGATACAACTCTCCCCGGTCAATCCGGGCTTGGGACCGGCTTCATTCCCAAAGCTTGTGTAACCCCAGTGGCTGGGTATTTTACCTAATCTGCATGTCTTTGGACTGTGGAGGAAACCAGGGCACCCAGAGGAAACCCACACAGACATGGGAAGAACATGCAAACTCCATACAGAAAGGCCCCTGTCAGCCATGAGGTTTGAACCCGGAACCTTCTTGCTGTGAGGCGACAGTGCTAACCACGACACCACCAATATTTTTCGTAAAATGTGTTGGTAAATACATACATGAAAATCCCTCACCTTTCGGCAAAATTCGCCGTTTTGAAACCAAAATGGATGACCTACGTGAATCGTGTAGATCCGATGAGAAAAAAAATTGGGGGGGTTTGATATTGACCCAAAGGGCAAGGAGGTCGCTTCGCACCCATAGACAGCTCATGCCGGTTTGCGCCTCCACCTCCTGCTTTGATATTGACGCCATAGCGACGAGTACATCTCACTGCGAAGGGCAAGCAGCGTCATTTCGCGCCTCTTCTCCTGCTGGCCAGAGCGTGCACACATCAGTCAGAGTGCAGACCAGACCACCAGAAGCTGGATTGAGTCATCGGACTGAATTTCCTACTTTTTTCAAACTTTCCTGATTGCTATCAAAACAAACAAAACTTCCAGCTTGATTACGTCAGCATTCGAAAGAGGGCACGCGTGTCTTTTGACAATCCCTGTGTCCGAAATTGCTCGCTACTCACTATATAGGGCACTGTATAATGGAGATGCCATTTTGTAGTGCTGTCCGTGCTGAAAGAAATCAAATTAAAAGTCTCAAATTTGATTTAATAAAAGACAGCAGCAAAGAAGAAAGTATTCAGCCTTGATTTAAAAAGAGCTGAAAGCTGCAGGTACTTCCATATCTTGGCAGGCTGAGTGGTATGCTGGGGCACCTCTTGCCAGCAGACCAGGATATCCAGAGGGAACTTGTGCGGTTCAGTGTTGACCTGACCATCCCCAGCTTCAAGGAGGGAGAGAGCATCGTGGAGTGGTGGGGTCATGTCTTCAACAAACCAGACAAGTACCCCTCCCTGGGTGCACTGGTTAAGTGTTGCCTCTCCATCTTTCATGGACCTAGAGTCGAGTCCTCATTTAGTCTGATGAATGATGTAATTGATCAAAGGAGTGGCAGCATGAACGTGGAAACATTTAATGCAATACAGACGGTCAAGTACATGCTGATGTCCGGGGGAAGACAGCTATGCAGCTCTTTAGAAGGGAGGCCGTGAAGTTTGGGGAAGTGGACAGAACATTAACTCTGCAGCAGCCACATACAAACACCAGCAGAGGGTGAACAAGGAGGAAAAGCAGCAGAGCAAGTACTGTATGGCTCTCAAGCAACTTGCAGTGCTCAGCAGGCCAAGAAACCGACTGCTGAAGGAGAGAAGCGGGCAAGGCTGAAACATGTGGCAACTCTGCGAAAGCAGGCCATGGAGACACTGGTGGTCCAGGCAAATAAAAGGAAAAAATGATCACTATTCCTTGTGTGTTCTCCACTTTCTTCATTCTATTATTCGCATTTTTTTCCAGGGCATAATTTCACTATAACTACATGTATTTGTACTGTATGTCCTTGTGCAAATGTCAATACAGTATACTTAGTAAGGAGGCTATAATTTATTCTGAGGGAGGACCCCCCAAACAAAATAAAACAACACCAGAGGCCACGTCACCACTCGCGCACCCTTCTCACCTTTTTCACCCCGACCCGTTTTCATGCCTGTAAATAATCCCATGTTATTTTTTTATAAAGAAAGTTAAAATAAGCGCTGCATCAAAACCCATCTGTGTTATGAAAATAAAGATGCAAATTTCATTGTCCGGTGGTCAAGTGTTAATGAGATACGTTGCCTTGTTACTTACGATGGGGTTTCCTGTAGTGGTACACGTACGGACATCATACGGTCGCAAAAGCCATCAAAAATCATGTCGATGCATTCCCATATTCTCTTAAGTATGGAGCTTTACTCCACGTATTTTACACACAAGGAGCTCTGCTAATATTAGAAAAGAAGCACACAATTATTAAGCCTATTTCCTTTTCATTTTTAATAATTTCATCCTGAAAGTTACCTTCCAGAATATCTAAAAATAACAATTCTAGTAATTTAATATGTAAGGGATAACGTACATTGAGCCAGTCATTATCGTAAAATAAACTCCGACAGGGTGATGCAGGACCCCGATGCGAAGTGACCACAAATCATAGTCACTTGGTACCAAACCTCAGCTTGGGGTTCGATACTGTTGTACAGTGGTGCTTGAAAGTTTGTGAACCCTTTAGAATTTTCTATATTTCTGCATAAATATGACCTAAAACATCAGATTTTCACACAAGTCCTGAAAGTAGATTAAGAGAACCCAGTTAAACAAATGAGACAAAATATTATACTTGGTCATTTATTTATTGAGGAAAATGATCCCATATTACACATCTGTGAGTGGCAAAAGTATGTGAACCTTTGCTTTCAGTATCTGGTGTGACCCCCTTGTGCAGCAATAACTGCAACGAAACATTTCTGGTAACTGTTGATCAGTCCTGCACACTGGCTTGGAGGAATTTTAGCCCATTCCTCTGTACAGAACAGCTTCAACTCTGGGATGTTGGTGGGTTTCCTCACATGAACTGCTCGCTTCAGGTCCTTCCACAGCATTTCGATTGGACTAAGATCAGGACTTTGACTTGGCCATTCCAAAACATTTAACTTTATTCTTCTTTAACCATTCTTTGGTAGAATGACTTGTGTGCTTAGGGTCGTTGTCTTGCTGCATGACCCACCTTCTCTTGAGATTCAGTTCATGGACAGATGTCCTGACATTTTCCTTCAGAGTTCGCTGGTATAATTCAGAATTCATTGTTCCATCAATGATGGCAAGCCGTCCTGGCCCAGGTGCAGCAAAACAGGCCCAAACCATGATACTACCACCACCATGTTTCACAGATGGGATAAGGTTCTTATGCTGGAATGCAGTGTTTTTTCCTTTCTCCACACACAACGCTTCTCATTTAAACCAAAAAGTTCTATTTTGGTCTCATCTGTCCACAAAAACATTTTTCCAATAGCCTTCTGGCTTGTCCACGTGATCTTTAGCAAACTGCAGACGAGCAGCAGTGTTCTTTTTGGAGAGCAGTGGCTTTCTCCTTGCAACCCTGCCATGCACACCATTGTTGTTCAGTGTTCTCCTGATGGTGGACTCATAAACATTTAACATTAGCCAATGTGAGAGAGGCCTTCAGTTGCTTAGAAGTTACCCTGGGGTCCTTTGTGACTTCGCCGACTATTACACGCCTTGCTCTTGGAGTGATCTTTGTTAGTCAACCACTCCTGGGGAGGGTAACAATGGTCTTGAATTTCCTCCATTTGTACACAATCTGTCTGACTGTGGATTGGTGGAGTCCAAACTCTTCAGAGATGGTGTTGTAACATTTTCCAGCCTGATGAGCATCAACAACGCTTTTTCTGAGGTCTTCAGAAATCTCCTTTGTTCATGCCATGATACACTTCCACAAATATGTGTTGTGAAGATCAGACTTTGATAGATCCCTGTTCTTTAAATAAAACAGGGTGCCCACTCACACCTGATTGTCATCCCATTGATTGAAAACACCTGACTCTAATTTCACCTTCAAATTAACTGCTAATCCTAGAGGTTCACATACTTTTGGCACTCACAGATATGTAATATTGGATCATTTTCCTCAATAAATAAATGACCAAGTATAATATTTTTGTCTCATTTGTTTAACTGGGTTCTCTTAATCTACTTTTAGGACTTTTGTGAAAATCTGATGTTTTAGGTCATATTTATGCAGAAATATAGAAAATTCTAAAGGGTTCACAAACTTTCAAGCACCACTGTATACCGTTTTCACATCTGTCGCAGATCAACTTCCTGTTTACTGACAATGTATTTATGAAACATATAGGGTGGATTTACAAAATTTTCGTAACACTTTTCTCAGCAACTACAAATCACAACTGCTTGATATTTGGTACTGAGCTTCAGCTCGGGGTTCTATACCGTGTATACCGTTTTCAAGTCTATCGCACGTTGACTTCCTGTTTACCAACAATGTATTTACGAAACATATAGGGTGGATTTTGATGCTATTTCAAAATGACAGTTTACCAGGATGCTATTTGAAATCCCTGGGGAGAACACTGCTCTTTACTTGCTTGTTTCAGGGTTAATTATTTGTTGATGTCAACATTCATAATAAGTGTCCTGTTCCTTCGATTGCTTGTATTCTGATATAAGCGAGAGCGGGGGGATGCGTAAGTGAGCAGTAGCTCACAGTTGATCTTGTTACATGGCTTTTTTATTTCTAAGATTAAAATAGACGGTCATTATGATGTGTGACGCTGCTTTCAGTCACGTCATATTTGTGACGTAGTTGAGTCACGCGTGCAGAATAAATGGCGAGAGGTTTCAAAACTGAATTTATTTCTCCACTCAAGTAATACATGATAAATGTTCTGAGAAAGATAAAAATATAATCTATATTGATTTATTTTTCAACAAAATGATGTTAGATAATGAACAGTTTTTTCACTGAAAGCTGGCACCTTGGAAAGAAAGTCTCTAATTGCCCAGTAGCATTATGGGAAAATTCTGCCCATTAAGGAACCAATCAGAGTGCACGATTTTACCGGACGTCACTCGTGCCATATAATAATTGTTTATAATAATGTCCTACTAAAATAGTAAAGAAATAAGCCTGTGTGTGTGTTTATTCCATGTTTTTCTGTGTAGGATAAATGACCAGGAGTCCTGTGCAACTCTTCTCCTGGATGCACTGGGCTCAGAGATTGTAACCTGCAAGGACTCCAAGGACAGGTGTGTGTGTGTGTGTGTGTGTTGTTTTTAACAGAACCTCCAGTCATCTTAAATCAACCCATCTTATGTGCTAATGTCATAAATTGTATCTCCTATCCTTTAGGACTCCTCTCCATGCAGCTGCTTTTGCTGACCATGTGGACTGTGTTCAGCTGCTCCTTGCCCATGATGCTCCTTTGGATGACGTAGACCAATCAGGGCGCAGTGCGCTCATGATGGCGGCAGAGAGGGGGGCAATCGGAGCTGTAGGTATGGAGTAGGTTCCTCCTCTAACATCTCTTCAACTTACCGAGCGCCACCGTTCTGACATGTTTAATTTTGTGTGTTTGAACAGAGGCTCTTCTCACCAGTGCGAACCCAGACCTCACTTTGACAGACCAAAAAGGCAACACTGTGCTGCACCTCGCTTGCAGTAGTGTGAGTGTTCATTTACATTTGAGAGAATTTTTTAAATCGGTTACAGAAACAGGATTAGAAATTGAGACCATTTTCTCCAAATACAGTTTAATAAATGAGCAAAGAGGTGCTTGGCGTGTTGAGTTCGTTTCTGTAGTTTTGTACTGAAGCTGTACGATTTGTGTCGCTAACAAGCTAACTGGAAGAATATAGTCTACAATTGATCACTTCCTAAATGATCACACACTCATTTCATTCCACTGTTTGGCTCAGTATCGGCATTTATAGAGGAACAAATCATCAGAATAAGTTCATAGTGAAAGAATAAACTTACAAAACAAATTGGAAATTACTCTCCAGATGATTTCTGACATAGAATTTTAGGCCAGAGCTCCTCCCCAAGTTTCATATTTGGACATATGTCTCTGAATGTTCTCAGTCATCCAGGTCATCGTAAACCGTAGGTGCTAAAGAAGGCAACTGGACTTGCTTGAAATTCTCGAAGACGTTTCACGTCTCATCCAAAAGGTTTCTTCAGTTCTGTCTGACTAGTGTAGAGTTCCAGGTATTTATCCTCTACTGGGGCAAAACCAACCCTAAAAGGAGTCGTTGAGGTCACATGGGTTGTTGACACTCTCAGTCATCCTATAGAGGATGTGCAGTCACGTGACCCGTCTGTGTTTACTCCGCCATATTGGACGGCTTCAGGATCGTTTACCTTGTGCGAGTGTAATGGATCCAGGGAGTAATCCCCAAGAAAATTTGGAAAATACCCCATCCACATCGCGCGATAACTTGTCTAAGTTTGTTCAGCATCTTGAAGGTGACGTGAGGCAGCGTTACGTGGAAAAGTGTTCCAGGTTGGGGATTGCAGATCCGTACAACTTGCCGCAATCCTTGTTCAGGGAAATTCGGAGCTGCGGTGCCGGCGATTTGCCCGCTCTGGCCTACCACGACATTTACAATTTTCTTGTTAATTGTGAATCGTGTTACACTGGCAAAGCCCTCAAAGCTTACAAGAGCCTGGAAGCTTATAAATATTTTGTTGCGGGATGGATATCTCAACTATACCTCTGGAAGGTTCCGAAGAACAATGTCTACTTGATAACCTCACGGGTAAGTGGCATTAAGACGTTTATCATAAAGAGACTATGCAGGACGTTTTATCGTAAGAATGTTCGAAATCTAAACTCCGTTTCAGATAATGACAGGTTTGTAAATATGTATGTTTTTGTCTGGAAAAAAAATCACAAATCACCGCTATCTTTATCTGTGCAGAATTATTATTCAATATCAGATATAAATGTATTAGAAGATTACACCTACCTGATATGAAGTGTTCACTACAAATTCGGCTGGTAGAACTGGGGTACCAGTTTTCTCTTCGCACAGCGGACACCCATTTTGCGCGTCTCTCCTCGTCTGCGGGGAATCTATAAAATGACAGGCCCTCCTTTTGGCCCTGTCTATTCGTACAACCAAATGCTGAACAAGATATAACCATTTTCGAAAGATCTACTCCCACACACTTGACAATTAGAACGGGTTCGTCTAAGGCTACATCCACACGACAACGGCAACGAGTTTTTTTTTTTTTTTTTTTTTTTTTTAAATATCGCGTCCACATGGGCAACAGATCAGTAAAATTTCAGGTACATATGGCAACGCAGCGCTTGCTGAAAACGATGCAATACACATGCCACACCTTTACGTGCGCTGTAAGATGGTCCCATTGGAGACACCAGAACAATAGAAGTAGACGCATGCACATAACTGCGCATGCGCACAGTGACTATCCCTGTCACTGTCACACGCACACACTTTCTCAATCCCTATCCTATGGATATAGTCCCTTTAAATCACGTGCTCGTTTTTTGAATGGAGACGCGGAAAGAGGAATGAATGGGGGTAGATGGAAGCCGGTACGCCAACATTATGAGATCCTCCAGAATTCTTTAATGGTCCGGAATAAATTGAATGCTACGCGTTGATGGATTAATTTGTTCTTCTACGCCCTTTTTGAGGAATGTATTGTCGGACTTAAACCAACATCTGAAGAGGTGAGATCGCTCCTTTTTTTTTTTCCCTATTTTTGCTGGTGGGATTGACTCTGCCCTAAGGGCTATTTTCTTTCTCTCTCTCTCTCTCTCTCTCTCTCTCTCTCTCTCTCTCTCTCTCACTTTGCACCATTACACAATAAATATTCACAGTGAAAATATTTTGTAAGCGCGTTTCATGAACCAAGTTATAGGATTTGTTGACAACTCGCATCGAGTTCGTTACACTTCTACCCGGCGTGAAGCACGTGGTTGTGACGTCATCGTAAACAAATCCGTTTTACTCATCCAGACGACTTCGCAACGCCTCCATTGCCAGATTTTTTCACTCTGGAACCTGTTCTCAAAAGATTTCGTTTTGGGGCACCCAAAACGCCGGTGCCGTGTGGACGCCAGGCCGAAACAATAAACAAGTTTATCAGATTCACCTGAATCCGTTGCCGTGTGGACAGGGCCTAAGTTCTATGCGCGGCCATGCCGTCCAAGATGGCAGATAAACAAATATCACGTGACCTCGTGACGTCACGTGCACGCTCTCTATAGGTGTTCGGGAACGACCATCACTGAACAGACGAGGTGGTCTGAGACACCACTTATCAGCCACCTACAATGCAGTCCTTGGCACATTTCCCAGAAAACTGAATACACATCCACACTAAACTCAACTGACTTCAATGACCCACATGGTGGCAGAAAGAGCCAACGACCCACAGATCACCCTAACGACCTTCTAGGCTGCTAACACCATTCACACCTGGCCTCCAGTGACCCTAACACCTACAGGATGACTGAGAGGGTCAATGACCCATGTGACCTCAAGGACTCTCCTTAGGTTTGCTTTTGGTCCACTAGAAGATAAATACCTGGAACTCCTCACTAGTCAGACAGAACTGAAGAAGCCTTTCGGATGAGAGGTGAAACGTCTTCAAGGATTTCAAGCAAATCCAGTTGCCTTCTTTAGCACCAACGGTTTATTTGGACTTAACAAATCATGTGCTGAGGAAGAAAGTGAATCAGGTTTCAAGATGGTTGACTTTTCAGCTATTCAGTGTCCTTTTGTCCATTTTTAGCTCCTCTGGCCATGGGGCCGATGAGCTGTTGCCGTGGCATGCGTTATCTGTCCGTCGTTCACACTTCTGTTAAATTGTATCTCCACAGATTTCCATTCCGATTGTTTTGTTTGAAAGAACTCCTCACTCCGCACAAAACTTGGTTGTTGTTTTGTCAAATTTTTTTGCTAATGAGTTAGTAATTAGGCCAAATTTAGCAAATTTTCCAGGCCTCTCATTAGAATTGTACAGTGGCATGCAAAAGTTTGGGCACCCTGACTGAAAATGTCTGTTACTGTGAATAGTTAAGTGAGCATAAGATGAACTGATCACCAAAAGGCATAAAGCTAAAGACGACACATTTCTTTTCAGCGTTTTCTGCAAGATTTGTGTATTATTTTTGTTTTGTACAATTGGAGAGTGAAAAAAGAAAAGGAACACCATGCGAAAGTTTGGGCACCCCAATACATTTGAGTTCTCAGGTACTTTTACCAAGGTTCCAGACCTTAATTAGCTTATTGAGCTGTGGCTTGTTCAAATTCTTCGTTAGGAAAGGTCAGATGATGCAGATTTCAAAGCTGTATAAATTCTCTGACTCCTCAAACTTGTCCCTAAAATCAACAGCCATGGGCTCCTCTAAGCAACTCCCTCGCATTCTGAGTAATAAAATAATTGATGCTCTTAAAGCAGGAGAAGGCTACAAGAACGTAGCAAAGTGTTTTCAGGTAGCTGTTTCCTCAGATTGTAATGTTATTAAGAAATAGCAGTTAACAGAAACAGTGGAGATCAAGGTGAGGTCTGGAAGATGAAGAAAACATTCTGAAAGAACTGCTCGTTGGATTGCTAGAAAGGCAAATAAAAAACCCTGTTTGACTGCAAAAGACCTTCAGAAAGATTTAGCAGACCCTGGAGTGGTGGTGTACTGTTCTACTATGCAGCGACACCTGAACAAATATGACCTTCATGGGAGAGTCATCAGAAGAAAACCATTCCTGCGTCCTAGCCACAAAATTCAGCGTCTGAAGTTTGCAAATGAACATCTAAATAAGCCTGATGCATTTTGGAAACAAGTCCTGTGGACTGATGAAATCAAAATAGAACTTTTTGGCCACAATGTGCAAAGGTATGTTTGGAGAAAAAAGGGTGCCAAATTCCAGGAAAAGAACACCTCTCCAACTCTGAAGCATGGGTGTGGATCGATCATGCTTTGGGGTTGTTGCAGCCAGTGGCACAGGGCACATTTCATTGGTTGAGGGAAGCATGGATTCGAATAAATACCAGCAAATTCTGGAAGCAAACATCACACCATCTGTAAAAAAGTTGAAGTTAAAAAGAGAATGAGTCCTCCAATAAGACGATGATCCAAAACAAACCTCAAAATCTACAATGGAATACCTCAAGAGGCACAAGCTGAAGGTTTTGCCCTGGCCCTCACAGTCCCCTGACCTAAACATCACTGAAAATCTTAGTCTGGCTAACGTGACTGCAAAGCTCTATGAGCTATTGGTCTGGCCAAGATATTAAGCCCAACCGTTTCCCAGAGCCTGTGGTTGACCCGCCTCCCTGAAATGCCTCAGTTTGCTACTGGTCGAAGCCAGAAAAGGCTGTGATGAAGCTTAAACCAATCACATCACTCTTTCCTCTGACATATGCGACGTGACGGGGCTAACTGGTAGATTAAACCATAGACATCCTATTATTAAACTCTTACCGAAGCCGGTCGGGAGCAAGGCGAAAACGTCCTTCCTTTCAATAAATACCTCCAGGGCTGCTCTTTGCTCCGTTTTCAATGAGAACTTCCCGTTGAATGCTTTCAATACAGCATTCGTGAATGAAGCGCTTCCGGCGTAGATTCTGTAAACAATCTATGGCTTCCGGTCGAAGTTCTACTACGTCAGTGCCTTGAACACGCCTCTACCCAGGGTCGTTGGAGATGCTCAAAGTTGATTGGTTCCCGATTTTTCGGGAGCTTGGAAGAGCTGTAGATAGCTTGCCTGGGCAGACTAAGCTCGCAACAGGCCCTCGTGTTGCATCACGCTTAGGATGGGCGGGCCCAGGCTATGAAAATCTGTGGCTAGATCTCAGAAGAGCAGTGCATGCAAGACAGCCCAAGAAACTTGTAGAACTGGAAGCCTTTTGCAAGGACAAATGCGTGAAAATCCCCCAGGTAAGAACTGAAAGATTATTAGCTGGCTATAAAAATTGTTTACAAGCTGTGATACTTGCCAAAGGGGGTGTTACTAGGTATGAACCATGCAGGGTGCCCAAACTTTTGCTTCGGGCCCTTTTCCTTTGTCATTTTGAAAATGTAAAAGATGAAGAAAAAATTGTTTTTGCTTAAAATATAAAGGGAATGAGTCATCTTTATACCTTTTGGAGATAATTTCATCTTCAACTTGCTTAACTGTTCACAGTAACAGCAATTTTGACCAGGGGTGCCCAAACTTTTGCATACCACTGTATCTCCTCTCTGATTTCTCATCCGATTTCAGTTTTGATCTGTTTTGGGTAGATCTTCCCATGAGGAACCAAACTTGGTTGTTTGTTTTGTTGATTTTCTTGTAAACAATTTGTTTACAACTTTATTTTCAGTTCAATCATATCTCCTCCCTCAGTTTCCAGTGGATTTCAGTTCTGATTGTTTTATTTGAAAGAACTAGACCTTCTACACAATGCTCGGTTATTGTATTGTCAGTTTTTTGCTAACAAATTAGTAATTAGGTCAACTTATCACATTTTTCTTCTGACTAGAATTTTATCTCCGCTCTCATTTATCATGCAAATTCAGTTCTGATTGATGTTTTGGGTCGATCTTCCCTTGGGGAAGAAAATTTTTTCTTTTGTTGATTTTTTTTTCCTGTTGTAAACAGTTTGTCGTGGAGGTTGGTCCTCTCTCACACGGTCACATTTCAGCTCTATTTGATGGCAGGCCAGATGAGTGACTACGTCCTTGACGTTCTGGTTATAGAGAACACGAACACATCCGTTTGGATAGGAATAGGTTTTCAGTACGTGTCTGTAATAAAATATTTTCACATTTCCTTCATGATGAAACTCTTCCAGACGGTTATAGGTTTATGTGGGATGGGTGAGTTTCTAACAAGTCTCTTTCCTGAATGAATGAATGAAATGATTTTTGTGTCACAGTGATGCGTTCACTTTTTCCTCCCCAATTTGCTCACCTGCCAGTTACCACCCACCCACCTCTCTCTCTTTGGCTAGAATGCAGAATAGTGGGCCCAAAACATCTGGGTTTTTCCGGTCATGTGACGAAAGATGTCAAGTGAGATCTCAGACAGGCTCCGTTGCTAAGGCCGAATTAGAAATGGGTGAAGTACACGAATATATGGAGTTCTCCATTTTTTTTATTTTTACCTTTCAATTTTGGGTTGGGGATTCTCCCCCAAAGTAAACACAACCATATTTTTCACAAACATCCGGGGTTTTTTCCGGTCATGTGACTCGAGATGTCAGGCGAGATCTCAGACAGGCTCCGTTGCTAAGGCCGAATTAGAAATGGGTGAAGTACATGAATATACAGAGTTGGGGTAGGGTTAAGGCCAATTTATGCTGACAACCCAGTCCTCGCAGATGGCGTCGCAGATAGCGTCTGCGAAGCCTCCCCCCCCTTCGCAGACGCTCTGCGCGCACCTCCCAAAAATTGTGACCACCGCAGACAGCGTCGCAGACAAGAGGGCTCTGATTGGTCCACTCTACATCCGCTGTACATGCACTTCCGCTTCCTTACTTTCCCGGTTTGTTTTGTTTTCACGACCGCCATTTTTAAAAACAAAAGCGAAGATGGAGCAGCATGAAGAGCGGTTGATCAAGGAAGTGAGGAAGTACGTACATCTATATGACTCCAGTTCTAGTCATTATAAGCATAATTATAAGTAACCGGAGGATAAACACTCCACTAACCACACCCACCAACTACTCCTAGCGATTTCGTGACTTTGCGCCCCCTTGCATTGTGGCGGTGAATAACATCGCACACGCCTATTACTCCCCGCTCAACGATAAATTACAACTGTCTGCGAAAAGCTGTCTGCGAAAAGCTATCTGCGAAAGCCTTGTCGCAAGGGCATGCAGTGGCCCTTAGGGTTAAAAACCGTTTTTTCCGGTTATGTGACGCGAGATGTCGGGCGAGATCTCAGACGGTCTCGTTCAAAATGGCGACTGGAAAAACAAGATCTTACTTGGGTCCGCTATTCTGCAGTAGCTCCCTCTCTTTTGACATTTTTACACCAATGTATAAGAATTTGTGTACATTTCTTTATTTTGAACAAGTTGTTCCGGATTCATTTGAGTTCTTCGGTGCACAGAAGCTTATTGTCCTGCTTCCTGTCCTCTGTTCTTTCTTTTACAGGGAAAAGAAGAATGTGCTTTGTTCATTTTGGAGAAACTTCCAGATGCTTCCCTTGTCAATGCCACAAACTCTGCGCTCCAGACGTGAGTGTGTTTAGCTGAGTCCTTGGAAAGCAAAGTTTGCAGTCGCAGTTCGATTCGAGAGTCCATTCTTATTGTTGGATATCTGTTTCCTGTCTGTCTCTCAGTCCTCTCCACCTTGCAGCTCACAGTGGGCTGAAGCAGACGGTGCAGGAGCTGCTGTCTCGCGGTGCCAGTGTGCAGCTTTTGGATGAGAACGGTGCGTCTCCCTGAACCTGCCTCCGCAGCGCATGCTTGCCTGCTTGTTCATAATGAATTCTGGTGGTCATTCTGTGTTTCGTGTGACTGCTCTCCATCTGTGCTATGAAGCTTTAAAAAAAAGCCTAGTGCCAAAGCGATGTGCCCTTTTGCAAATCTTTGACCTTCTCCTCAACCCTGTCTGATTGTCCGCCTGGCTGTGTATTAATGGAATGCCGCTCTCTCCCACCCACTGTATCATATCCCATCGCCTCTGTCCCTCTCTTGTCCCCCTTTCTGGCTGTCTGTCCGTCTCCCTGTTTCTCTCCCTTCTTCAGGTCTCACTCCCGCTCTGGCTTGTGCTCCTAGCAAGGAGGTTGCTGAGTGCCTGGCTCTCATTCTGGCTACCATGATGCCTTTTTGCTCCCCTTGCAGCTCCGACGCTCCCTCTCCAGGCACCCTGTTGAGATCTTTTCCTCACCAAGCCAAAGGCCGTCAGGCTCCACGCAGCCCCAGAGATCCTTCCGGCGCGTCCAGCGAGGGCACGACCACCGAGAACGACTCTGACTCGGAGACCTTTTGACCTCTGGAGTCCCTTCTGGAGTCCTTATCCTTTCCACCTCTAGAGTTCTCACAGCACTTAACCTAGCGGACCTCCCAGAAGCTGTACGAACCTCCTTGTGGAGGAATTGGAGATTCTGAAGGCTGGTCTATGCTTCATGTAGCCATATGATTACGAAGGATGACGTTAAGATCATGAAAACAACAGTTTCATCCTTCTCTAAGATCCTAGCAGCTCTTATTGACGTAGCCTACCAGCTATCGCTGTAAAGTAGAACGCCATTTGTTAGATTGATATTTTAGCGTTGAAGAGCTCATTGGCTTGAAAAGCATAAATTAGCCTTTACAAGCACATCGGTACACTTCCTGTGTAATTCTGGTTACACAGAGACTTTTTAAAGCCATTTTATAATTCCTATTACTTACTTGATCCATAAAACAGATGGTGTAGATGTTTTGTTGATTTGAGTTAATGGATAAATTTGCCAAATATTGACTCAGCAAAACCACTCTTAGGGTACGCTGTATGTAGTATGGGTTACAGCTTCTTGTGCACTCTTTGCCAGCACAAACCCCAGACAAGCACAATGTCAAGTTTCATATGTTGTTACTAAACAGTTGTTACTAACCGGTCCTAACTTCCAGTCATTTTAGTTTGGATCAAGGCCCAGGGATGTTGTTTCCAAACGGGATTGCAAACTACTGCCACAGACTGATTGGGATTCTATATGTATGTTTAAATACTTATGGAAAAAAAATTTGGACTAGAAATGTGCAAGCACATTTGCAATCTAGACTGCGATAACTGTGTGTAAATGAATTTTAATTAGACTTGATAGATGCAATGACCAAATGGTCCTGAATAGTCTATTACAATACAGAAAGCTTATGAAGGTCTATATTTAAACCTAATGCTCGGGGAGTGTTGCTCTGTCACTTTTCTAATCATTTACACTGACAGTATTACAGTGAAAATAATTCCACAGGGCCAAGTAAGAACAACTGCCACACACTCGTGTCTAAAGAGTGTTTATTAATAAAAGAAAACGGTACTAAAATTTGTCTGCGCTTGCATATCTGGAGGTAGAGGGGCTGGTTTAGGGGTTGAACAAAGAACCAGACGGAAATGGCTCACTCTTTTTAGATTTCCGCTTCGTATTTTGTTCTACCTATATGTCTATTTCTCCAAATCCAGTCAAGTTTCGGCTACTAGCGAACGTGTAACTGCAGTCAGGCTTAGTGGAGGAAAGTTACGTTTGTTCACCTTTAATGTTTATTAATCTGAACCAGTTGCTGGAATTGGATCAGATGGTGCTAAATTTTTGGCCTTTAGTGATTCTTGAAATTTGATAGTTGAAATTGACCAAAACATTCTGTAAGATTAGGGAAGTTTTGTTTGTTTGTCCCCCCCCCCAACATTCTGATCATTTTTGTCCACAATGCGCCAGCTTGTCCAGTGCCTTGTTTTGTTTTTGAAAATGTGAAAAGGGGATTTGATGCATTTTGGTGGTTGATTCTTACTGTACTCCTGTGTTTTCAATATATTAAGGTGTGTGCGCGCAACGCAATATGTCTGACAATGTTGGCTACATTCCGAGCACATTCTGTATTTTGGCTCATGAGAATCAATACACAAGAATTGCACATAAATGTTGTCTAACAAAAGCACGTGACTAACTGTTTTTCTTCATATGGCTTGGAGACGTAGCGAGCTGAACGATGCACAGAAGTGAAATCTATCAGTATTATGCCAGACGAAGACTGAGCTTTGCCAATCATGACAATCCTATTGTGCGTCACATGTTCCTCATGCAGTATGAAATGCTGTTGGCCAGCTAAACATTCTTTTCTATAAACTGTATCCTTATAAAATGTTTTGTGTGTGTTGTGACTTTTTCCTCTCTCTGTTTTCCAACGATAGTTTCTGGATTCTTTATCACAAAGTTACCGTTTTATCAGGTCTACCTAACATGCTAGTCTACACGTAGTGCATTTCACAAGTATTCACCCTCACCGCAACCCGTCAACTTTTCCACATAATGTCATCTTACAACATGGAAGTGAAATGGACTTTACGTTAATTTAGCAGACACTCCATCCATCCAAAGCAGCCTGGGGAGTACTTGGGGGTTAGGTGCCTTGCTCAAGGGCACGTTAGCCATTCCTGCTGGTCCGGGGAATCAAACTGGTGACCTTTTGGTCCCAAAGCTGCTTAACCATTAGGCCTTTGGCTTCCCTAATTGATGTCACGAGTCGACACAAAATGACCCATAATGTTGAAGTGGGGGTAAAATTAATATCGTCTGCTACATTACTTATAAATAAAAACAAAAGTTATGAATGCACAAATATTCATCCCAGTTGGTGTGAAGCACCTAAATACAGGAAGTAGCATAATTATTTGAACAAAGTCCACCTGTGTGTTCCTCTTGGTCACTTCTTTGACAATTTGCCCTTCTTACTTTCGCAGGGTCTAAACAAAATTGTGGTGCATTCTTTCCATTTATAAAGAATTAATTTAATATTACTCTATGACGTTAAAAATGCAGGATATTTTTTATAACCAGACCCTGACTGATACGTCTCCAGAACTTTGTCTTGGACTTGTTCTGATAGCCCCTTGTTCATCATGATGCTGTTTGCTTACGGAAATTAAAAAAAAAAAAATCTCTGTGACTTTGATCGTGGCATGGTTGTTGGCACCAGATGTGCTTTTTTTTCATAAACTGCTGATCTCTTTAAATTTTCATTACACAACAGTCTCTAGAGTTTACAAAGAATGGCGTGAAAAACAAACACAAAAAAAATCCCGTGTGCATTGGGTCTGCAGGCTGAAATGCCTTATTGAGAGAGAGATCAGAGGAGAAAGACCAGACTGGTCTGAGCTGACAGGAAGTCTACAGTAAACCCCCCCCCCAAAAAAAAGCACTCTTTACAACCACAGTGAACAGAAAAGCATCTCAGAACACACATCAACCCTTGAGGTGGACGGGCCACAACAGATCATCACATCAGGTTCCTTTCCTGTCAACCAAGAACAAGAATCTGAGGCCATCATGGGCACAGACTCACTCAAACTGGCCTGAGTTTCCCAAAAGCATCATAGCACAAAGATCATCGTTAAATTGTAGAGTGAGCAGCACAATGAACATTCTCTCTCCTAGTTAAGATGCTCTTAGTGTTGAGGCTTTTGGGAAACCCACCCCTGAACAGTTGAAGACTGGAAAAAGGCTAGGTCAGCTGTGTGAGCCTGTGCCCAATATAGAGTTAGTTTCCTGTTCTTAGCTGGCAGGAGTAAAATCCAATGTGGTTTTCTAGCCCATTCACTTCAAGGTTTGATGTGTTGTGCTTTTCTGCTCACCACGGTTGTAAAGAGTGATTATACGAGTTGGTATATCCTTTCTGGCAACTCAACCCAATCTGGCCATTTTCCTCTGACCTCAATTATTAACAAGGAGTTTCCACCCACAGAACTATCACTCACTCAATGCTTTTCGCACCATTGTGTATCAACTCTAGAGTCTAGAGACTGTTGTATGTGAAAACTCCAGGAGATCAGCAGTTTCTGAAATACTCAAATCAGCCCATCTGCCTCAAACCAACACCCATACTACAGTTTAAGTTGCAGAGATAATTTTTCTTCAATTTGATGTTCGATATGAATATTAACAGACGCTCTTGACCCTGTATCTGCATGATTTTGTTTTGCATCGACTGCTGTCGCATGATTAACTGATTAGAAAACTGCAGAAATGTGCAGGTGTACAGACATTCCTAATAAAGTGGATGGTGAGGGTATGTAGATATTTTAATCTGAATTAAGTCCATTGAACAGTTTACACGTGTGCAGAGGTGGACAGTAACGAAGTACATTTACTTGAGTATTATTTGTTTTGGAAACTTATGACTTCAACTTCACTACATTTGAAAGGCAAATTTCACTCCACTACATTTCTATCAAGGTCCTCGTTACTATGAAGCAGCTTTGAAAGTGGATTTTTTTTCCTTTTCTTTTCTAAAATGTGATTGATTTTTTTTTGTCAGCTGACACTGAGACAGCCGATCAGTAATCACTAGGGTCACGTCACGTCCATAGACTGTATAAAATCAAGATCAAGGATTTCTCCACAGCATAATTTGAACACGATCAGTTAACGGCAAAATGGAAGGAGGCGGCTCTTCTGGGGAATACACGCACCCAGGGCCCATACCTAGAACCCATGATTCAGTTTTCTGAAAGGAATAAAGATTCGTTTCATTTTAAATGTTTGCTGAAAATGAACCACATCACAGCCTACAAAAACTCACCATCCAACCTGCGGAAGCATATTGAAGTATATAAACATTTTATTCCAAGAGAAAGCTCGCAATGAAGTTGTCGTCTGTGCTTTTAGAGCTAGCGATAACGCTGCAATAGCTATGCAGTCTGGTTAGTCAAATTACTTTCTATGGATTTGCCCACCAAGTTGCCATCGCCTTGTCCACGGCTAACATTAACATATAGCTAGTTAACGTGGACACTGTTAGTTAGCATGTAAAAATGGAGTTACGCTAACGTTAACTTATCTGAAGTTCTTTCAGAAATATGTTTTAGCATAATCTTGCCAAATAAACAGAATGTAGAAATCTCTCTTTTCTAGTAGTATTAGCTACCCAATATGGTTTCGAGTTTGCTAGCATGTCAGGTGGAGCTTCACTGATTAGCTAGCTTAATGTTAAACCACCATGATGCACAGCATGCGTTCATTTTGTGAATTCACATTTCTGTCTTTGGTAACAGCATTAGGTTTTCTAAGTGTTGTGGCAATAATACAACGTGTTGACAGAAAATTTAATTTTAATACTTGAATAGTTTTAAAAGCAAGTACTTTAACTCAAGTAAAAATTTGACTGGAGAACTTTCACTTGTATCGGAGTAACATTTAACCAGTGCGATCTGTACTCTGACTTAAGGAATGAAGTTGAGTACTTTGTCCACCTCTGAGTGGGGGTGAATATTTATGCAAGGCACTGGATAGAATTCCTGACTGTAGCCCAGCTATTGCTAGGAATTATTTTTTCAGGGGAAAAAGTACCACCACTGACCGGATATTCAGATATATGGTGGTATAGCCAGATATCTGGATGGTTAGGCGTATGAAGGCATCAGGTGCAGCAGTGGTCTTATCGACCCTCTGCAATGATGAGCTGGGTAGGAGAACTGGTAAAACATACCACTTAATAAATATACCAAACAAAATTCAACGAGATCTTAAACACCACCATGTCCTTATATGCGTTTGAATTTCCTGGAAATAGCTTTACAACTCAGGTGATACAATTAATTTGTTAAAATGCATGTCTGCTTGTAATAATTCACATTTTATTATAATAATAATAATAATAGACTGGTAGACCATCTTGATGCTCTGATTAAAGTTGCAATATATAAAAGTTATTCCACCAAAGACCCCAAAAATGTTAATAATCTTTAATTACATAATCTCTGTACATTTATGAAAGTTTTACATTATCCATAGTTTAGATTATTAATATATAAATACATAAACAGCATTACAGGGTATCTAGCTTGTTAATTCATTTCAGTGCGACAGCGCTTAAAGGTCTTTTTGAACCTTGGTCACCTTTTATTTTTACATTTCTACTGAAATGTGCACTGCGCAGCATCCTGCTGTGCTTTACTGTGCATATGGATTAAAAAAAAACAAACAAAAAAACAACCTATACTCTGAACTTCTTTCTCCAGTTCTCCATGTGCTTCCTGCTGTCCACCTGAGCAGGACTTTATTTTATTAAAAAAAAAAAAAAAAAAAGAGAGAAGGTTTCCAGTCAGTCAGTGTGGATTGTCCATTGTAAAATCCAGTGCAGTTTCAGCAGTTCACGCCCAGTCCGGTCCAGTGGTCAGGGACCATAAGGAAGTACTTGTCCATGGCTTCACAGAAGCGGGCGCGGTACAGCTCTGGGGAAACTACTGTGGGCATTTTACCTGCGGAGCAGCAAGAGCACAGCACGGCATATCAAGCAAAGATTCAGGAACAATTACAGTGTAGTGGAGGTTTATATACTATTCTGTTTATGGGCTACAGTTACGTAACCAGTCAAAAGTTTGTGCACAACGACATGAGTTCAGAGATTTTTCTGTAGGTTGACTACATTGCAGAACAATACTGAAGACATCAAAACTATGAAATAACACATGGAACATATAGATTTCTGTGGTAAACAGAAAATGTGTTAAAAACAAAATACTAGTGCATCTCAAACAAATTAGAATATTGTGTAAAAGGTAAACTTTCATATATTCTATATTCATTACATGTAAAGTGAAATATTTCAAACCTTTTTTTGTTTTAATTTTGATGATTATGGCTTATAGCTCATGAAAATCAGAAATCCAGTATCTCAAATTATTAGAATATTTCCTAAGATCAATCAAAAAAAGGATTTAAAAATACAGAAATGTCCAATTTCTGAAAAGTGTGTTATTTATACACTCAATACTTGGTTGGGGCTCCTTTACAACAAATTACTGCATCAATGCGGCATGGAATGGAGATTTTTTAAAATATATTTCATTCTATCCACATATGAGCAATCACGTGCTCTGAATAGCTACTCTACTACTAGGCTATCAGCTTATATACCGTGAGTACAGAAAAACAAAACGGTGGAACATGTTGCTGAACCGACCAAGGACGAAATTAAAACTCTACTCAAAAACAAAACTCCCAAAGTTAAAGTATTTAAAAGAAATAGAAATAGCTAAAAGAATATTAGTTTATCCCCCCCCCCCCCCCCATCACCTGCTCCACACTCCAGCCCAGTTGGTGGCGGTAATGCACTTTTAAGTTGGTTTGCCAACCACCAAAAAACCCTTAAAAAAATAAAAATAAATAAATAAATAAATAAATAAAAAGGTTTGATGGTCAGAACGTATCTCCCCCCCCCAAGAATTATTATAGCATTTTCCACAAATTGCTACTGTCATTTTGCCGGTTTTCTTTACATTCTAAGCAGAAATTTTGTCAGACGTTTTGCATAAAAGTTTTTATTTATCGAATTTGCAAAAAATAAAATTGCTCTGTTTCCAAAATCCAATGAATGTGGATAGAATAAAGCAGTTATTCCACTCACTCATATCGTACATGGCTTATAGCCGACTTGCACTACGCGCCTCGCTGGCTCATGTACGACTCAATTTTGTGGAATAACAAATATTTTATTTATATACACATTACAAACTAAATACTGTCGATTTTACAACAAATCCACATTTCATTTCAAATTTTGTCATTAAACATAATATATAATAAGCAGTCCACAGAACTCTAACCTTGTCCGCCGAGAATCCCCGTTGACTTGACCACCATCTCGAGCTTTTTATCCCACGTGAACGTCCGGATGTAATCTAAAAACAGAACAGAACAGGTCATGCTGTCTACGTCACGAGCTCCTCATGTTGGGAATAAATAAATAAAAAGCCCACCACAACCACTGTGTCACTCTGATGACGTACCTATAATGCCCACGACAAGCTGGTCAGAAGCGTCGTCTCGACCCACCAGCAGTGAGTAGTCGATGATGAGGTGACTGGAAAGGAAGTAGGCGTCTCTGTGGATGGCGGCACGCAGGATGGCCTTGCAGTGTGATCGGATGTAGAGTGGATTATCATGCACCAGTTTGAGCAGGTTCTCGTCCAGCAGCACCACCTCACAGCTCTCCTTCCCCTGCTCCATCTTCACGTTCCGGTTCCTCAGGGAGCCCTTTAGGTCAAACACCTGGGAAAGTACAAATGACAGCGATCTAGTGTGAAGCTCCGAGCATGATAATTACATGGCTATCTGACTGGAGAGACAATGATGAGACTGCATCAACAACAATAAAATAATACTGAGTAATACTGACTGGCTTTGAGCGGTACATCAGATATATTCCATTCAGCTAGTACGATATTGAATGAGTCAAAGGCGAGTAGCTGAATGGAATATATCTGATATACCATGGAGAAAAAAAAAAAAGCCAGCCAATATTATTATTATTATTATACATACACATTCCTTTCAGGTTTTCAACGCGCTTTTCTCTTTCAAAATGTTCTCAAAATCTTCCGTATTTAATGAAGCAAACCTGGCGGCCATGTTTGCTTACAAATTGTCACAGTTACTCGCTAGCATGGAAGATTTGTATCTCCGATGTGTGACGTCATGTTGTCTTGACAGCCATGCAATATCGTAAACCATATTCAACACTCATTGTCCGTTGGGTAGAGTGACGTAATACACACAGGATAAGCGATATGCTAACAATATTGCATGCTATCAAACCAAATGAATGAAACCTGCTAGTAGGGAATAGAACACGTTTTTATTCCATTGAAAAAAAAAAAAAAAGTGTCCTGTATGTATAATTATTTATAGTGAACATGACAATATAAAACATTCATTCCTTTGCAGAGGCAAAATACATCAGTCCCTTAGACTATCTGACAGTAGAGGTCACTGAGGAGCCAAGCAGCTTAATCTTGGCCTCACACACCTGCGCCATCTTGCGTCCATAGAAGAGGTTCTCCATCACGAGCAGATCAAGCTTCTTCTCGGTGTTGTTCTGCGAGTTCTTGTAGCCAATACGGTAAACTCCCAGGATCTTCGCGAGTGCTGTAGGGCGCTGAGAACAGGAAGTGGAAAGATGGGAGAGAAACTGATTGTAGTCCAAATACATCCAAGAACACTGAACTAATTAACTATAGTGTATATGTTTAATCAAATGGCAGACACATTTATTTGCCCTTTCTAGATTAGTCTAACAAGCTAGAAGTGTAGGGAGCCAATCAGATTGCAGCTTTCAAGATACTGAAATTTGTGGCCAGCTAAGTACGCAAATGATATATATCATTCTTCAGGCCATGAAGTGAGGATGAGACTAATTCGATATTAAACTGAATCTTGGGTACCTTCTGTTGAACTGCACCAGTGATGTAGGTGAAGTAGTGTGGGGCAAAATCCAGGAAGGACAGGACTTCCAGCCTGGGCATCTGCTTTAAAATAAACCGGTCGTCTGGAGGACAGAAGAAAGAACTTCAGCCAGTTAGCACTTCGGCTGCTAAATTACACTACAACGGTTACAACCTGCATCTTTTGATCTCCTGAACAGATGCATCGTAACTACAATACTGTAACTACTCTCAGGTTTCCTCACACATCCCAGAAACATGCCAGTAGGTGGACTGGCTAACAAACTGCCCCCATTTGCGAACAGTGTGTGTGTGAATCCCAGGATTCCCTGACCAGGATAAAGTGATTACTGAAAGCGATTGAGAAAGTGGCACCTAATAACCTTCAAACTGAAGGACAGCCCCATTTCAGAGTCTTACTCACATTTTGTTAATTTTAGACACATCTGATGTCTACATGGTAGCTGTTTTTCTGTTGCACAATGACTAGTGTGCTTCTATTCTTGGGTTTCAGTCATGTGACTTTTTTTTTTCCCTTTAGCAATTTCACTTCCAGTAAAACAGCTGGTGGTTTAGCAAACCAAAATGGCTGCCGTGGTGCAAACAACTTGCGATAACTTACCTGAGTATGCTTGTAATCTAGAAGCCACTGCTTGATCTATTCAGAAGATTGCTATGTGCAATGGAATCGACCCAGACAGTCTGGGAAAGAAGGATTTGTCATACGATCTCAAAAACTACCCTTCAGTCAAGTTCCCTGACATCTTGAACTATCTGGTGTTGCAGACGTCCTTCTACACCGCAAAACAGATTAAAGCGTGGAAGAGTATGGAGGATTACAACTTTTTTCTAAGTGGCTGGGTAAAGGACCTCACTATCAAGTCAATGCCAAATGAGTCCTGTATTGTTTTTGCCCGTGTAAGCGTGTTTTTTTTTTTTTAAGCTTTTTGTTTGCATCTTTACAACGAAGCGCTGCAAGTTGAAGTGTAAACAAACAACGGTTGGCTTGATTCTCACTTGTGTCGGCTCTTATCTCGCAGGTAAATCAATCAATCATTCACAAAGATCATCAGAAACCCCTTTAAAGACCTGGATCTTAGTTAAACAGGACGGAGAAGTGATCACGGTGCACTGTAACTGTATGGCTGGGTAAGAATTTTGTTGCGACCTTCATGCATATGGACTTTATTATTCGTGGTTGTTTTGATCGTGTGCACTTGTTGAAAAGACCGCTAGGACACCCTGTTAAAGAAAGCAAGACACGTGTTGTTTTCAGTATGGCGGCCATCGAGTGAGGAGGAAACAAAGAAACAGCTGGGGACTTTAGCGCTTCGTGACTAAAAAAAAAAAAAAGTACCGTGAAATAACGACACATAGCAAGAAAAGTACTTGGAAACCACTAAGGCCGTAGCTGAGAGGGAGATACAAACCCTTCAGGTGATCACTACAAACTCGAGCATGCTTCAACTCGGCTCCCTTCGATTTCAGCGAGAGGTTCAAAAGCCACTTTTCTCCACGTCTTTTTGTGAAATCCTGTTCATTCACCCTTTTTTTTTTATTAGTTCACGGGAAACCCTGAAGAAACTTATCAGTTTCACAGTTTGATTGATTTGATTCGAACAACCGAAAACAATGCAAATTTTTTCATGCGAGCAATGCACCTTCTCCGTACAAACGCTTTGCCAACTGAGCTTTGGTAGACCATCAGCTAAAGGTTTGAATAACTAATGAGGCGGATGTGACGTCATG
The DNA here is from genome assembly GCF_027579695.1 of Neoarius graeffei. Lineage (NCBI taxonomy): Eukaryota > Metazoa > Chordata > Actinopteri > Siluriformes > Ariidae > Neoarius > Neoarius graeffei. The sequence goes on from NC_083577.1 coordinate 41,266,463, forward strand.
TGAAACCCAAGAATATGTAAAAATCAGCTCATCCAGTGTCAAAGAACAATGCAGCGAGTTCACAGCTGCTCATGTTCAGCTAGTGTTGCTCTGATCGACAGGGCGGGAGGAAATCCATCCTTCACACCCTGTGAGCAGAGCTAATTATGCTTTCTTGGACTCTCAGAAATAGACAGCTACGGCATTATCACAATGAACTTGCAATCACAGAATGACATGCTGAAACCCTAAACAAGACTTGAAGAACTCGCAAAAAACACCCAAGGATTGCTTGTTTTGAATTTCCGAGATTCACCTTCAGTGGCGTAGAAGACTGCTCCTGATTTGCCCCCTTGAGCCTGCCAGTTGACACAATGAGAGAGCGAACGAACAAAATCTTCCTCTGTGCTCTCCATCACTTCCTCCCTCATCTTATGGAACTCCTCGGCGTAGTAGATGCGGCAGTAGAACTTTGCACTGGCATCTGAGAACTCTGCAGAGAAAACACCGTGCAGACACAGACACACACACACACACACACGAGCTCAGACTTTCCCCCCTTCAGTCACAGAAGCTATTAATTGACATTATTTGAATGGAAAATTCCAGTCAGGTGAATCTTCTGGAAATCCACGCAATGCTAGTTTTTAAGGGTTATCCTGTCTGGTCATGGAGATAAAAGTTCAAATTATACTCTGATTAATGTAGCATTCCTGATTTAAAAAAAAAAAAAAAAAGCTGAAATGTTTCTGTTCAGACCTGTAAAAAGATCTCTCTCATTAAAAAACTGAGAAGTAGGCCTACTGTTTCCACATTGTTGGCACACAAAGGAACTAGAACTCCTCCGAAATCCTAAATTAGGGAACAGGAAAATACTAACTTCGTTAAAAATGAATGAAAGCTGTTTAGGATCAGGTTATGTAACTAAAAAAATAAACAAATAATGATTTAAAAAAACAGGCTTTTTTTTTTTTATTTGAGAGGGTGTGTGTTACAGTGATTTAATCACAGGTATGGGTGCTCTTGGGCACGATGAAAAGCAGAGGGGATTAAAACCTCTTACTGTTTTTCTAAAATGGTGACAAAAACAATATGATCAAATCCAGTTACATATTTGCAATAAAAACAAATCATCTGACAAACAATACTGCGGTTCATTGGCTTTGTACCTGTACGCTGCACAATGACAAAGTTGAATCTAATCTAATGTAATGCAGTTTGTTAACTAAAAGCTTTGGTTAATGAGCAAGATAATGGGCAAAGATTAGGGTTTTCAACAGACAGATGAATAATTACGTGTAATAGTTTTGTTCATGGCGGCACGGTGGTGTAGTGGTTAGCGCTGTCGCCTCACAGCAAGAAGGTCCTGGGTTCGAGCCCTGGGGCCGGCGAGGGCCTTTCTGTGTGGAGTTTGCATGTTCTCCCCGTGTCCGCGTGGGTTTCCTCCGGGTGCTCCGGTTTCCCCCACAGTCCAAAGACATGCAGGTTAGGTTAACTGGTGACTCTAAATTGACCGTAGGTGTGAATGTGAATGGTTGTCTGTGTCTATGTGTCAGCCCTGTGATGACCTGGCGACTTGTCCAGGGTGTACCCCGCCTTTCGCCCGTAGTCAGCTGGGATAGGCTCCAGCTTGCCTGCGACCCTGTAGAAGGATAAAGCGGCTAGAGATAATGAGATGAGTTTTGTTCATTGGTTTAAAAACTGGAGAAGCCATGGCCTAATGGTTAGAGAAGCAGCTTTGGGATCAGAAGGTCACTGGTTTGATTCCCTGGACCAGCAGGAATGGCTGAAGTGCTCTTGAACAAGGCACCTTACTCCCAAATGTTCTCCAAGCTGCTCTGGATAAAGGCCTCTGCATGCTCTTGCGACAAGGCTTTCGCAGATAGCTTTTCGCAGACAGTTGTAATTTATCGTTGAGCGGGGAGTAATAGGCGTGCGCGATGTTATTCACTGGCACAACGCAAGGGGGCGCGAAGTCATGAAATCACTAGGAGTAGTTGGTGGGTGTGGTTAGTGGAGTGTTTATCCTCCGGTTACTTATAATGACTAGAACTGGAGTCGTATAGATGTACGTACTTCCTCACTTCCTCGATCAACCGCTCTTCGTGCTGCTCCATCTTCGCTCGTGTTTTTAAAAATGGCGGTCGTGAAAACAAAACAAACCGGGAAAGTAGGGAAGCGGAAGTGCGTGTACAGCGGATGTAGAGTGGACCAATCAGAGTCCTCTTGTCTGCGATGCTGTCTGAGAGGCTTCTGCGGTGGTCACAATTTTTGGGAGGTGCGCGCAGAGCGTCTGCGAAGGTGCGGGGGCTACGCAGACATTGTCTGCGACGCTATCTGCGAGGACTGGGTTGTCAGCATAAATTGGCCTTAAGTGTGTGTCTGCTAAATGCCTGTGATGTAATGAGTACATCTTAGTCTGTGACCAATGAGATATTTGCCGGGGCCTAATGGTTAGAGAAGCAGCTTTGGGACCAAAAGATCGCTGGTTCAATTCCCTGAACCAGCAGGATTGTTGAGCAAAAGCACCTAACCCCAACCCTAACAGCTCCCAGCATGTTGTATGTCACACTGGATTTAGCATCTGCTAAATGGCATTAATATAATGCAATGTAAAAAACTTCAACATTAATACAACACACAATAATTTATGATATTGTCCCAGCGGTGCATATGCTGAGGATTTTACAGTGACTGACCCAGCCAATCAGATTTTAGCGCTGAAAATATCCATTTTATAATTTCCTTTTACTCCGTTCAAATTTCTGACCAACTATTTCCTTCACACTTACGCAATTCAATGTGTGGATTCCCAGTCTGCTTCTTCTGTTTGTCACCACTCTCAGGCTCCTCTGTGAGAACAAGGAAAGAATCATGTTCTAAACCGAGACGTTTCAAACTCTGAGAAATCCAGCGGCTGACTCAGTGTTTCATTTACTCACTGGGTGGGTCAGTGTCGATGCTGCTGCGGCCAAGCTGAGAGGTGCTGCCATCGGTGACCTTAGCAGGGCTGTTCTTTACCTTGTTCTCTCCAGAACTGCATATATCAGAGAGGATGGGATCAGTGCAGGACTAGTCCCGCATCGCGCACGCGCACACAGTAACAATCCTACAATTCTAAGAGGATAAAAGTCATTTCATATAAGCGTATAGGCAGACCTGCTGGTTTGAGAGATCTCCTCTCCAGTGGCTTTCAGTGTCGTCTTTGAAAGGTCTTCAAGAGCAGTTTTATATTCTTTACAGCTAAAAGGGAAATAAATTTCATTAACTCTTAAAGAACAAACAGGAAGTGTCGGCGATGCAAGCGTGTATTGGATAAAAAGTGGCTTACCTCAGAGCGAAGGCAATGATGGAGCTCGGTTCTCTCTCGCACACAGCGATGGGGACACGCTCATGATCATACATGAGGTAGTGTTTATCTGGGTCACTAAAACAAAAGACAAGATATGGAATTACGCAATATGTAAGGAATAAACACTTCAGGACTTGCTGGAGCACATCACTCAATATAATAAAGGATTTTACTCCTCGCAGCAACTGGCTGGTGAGAATTAATTGATAGTTTATTAACAAAATGACATCACTTCACTCTTTTTATCCAATTTATTGCTCCTTACATTATCTTTCCAAAACATCACAGAAAACAACATTTATTCAATCAATTTATGTGGCGTGTCCACTACAAGTCTCTGCATTTAAAGTTGTTACTGTAAAAAATGGTATATTTAACAGTTATTCCATGAAATCGAGTCATATACGAGCGGATAACTGAAGCGCATAGCCACGTACGACGATATTGAGAAGAATAACTGTTTCATTATATCCACATTCCACTGGAGTTTAAGAAACGCAGCATTTTCATTTCTAGCAAATTTGATAAATCAAAACTTTACACAAAATGTCTGACAAAATCATTTCTGCTGAGGCAGACTTCTTAAAAACCTATCGATGGCTGCATGAATTGACTTTAGGTGTTTTTTTTGTTTGTTTGTTTTTTGTAGAAAGTGACTTCTTGCTGTCGTGCTGAGGTATAGATAGTTTTCACATGACGTCACAGAGTCGGGGATTCCCTGATGGCAGCCATCTTGGAGGGCAAGCTTACCGTACGGGTCACTGAGCACACATTGTAGCGCGCGAGTTACATTCATTTATATATTATTTACATTTATTTAAAGCTAGCAATGGTGCAAACTTCTTGTATTCACGGCTGTCGTAATAGGTCAGATGATGAAGTCAAGCGGAGCTTTTATGGAATTCCCACTGTACGGGAGCACGAAGGCGAGCAAACAAAGAAACTCAGCATACAAAGGAGAAATCTATGGCTTGCGAGAATCAACCGCAAGGATTATCAGCCTTCCAAACACAGCAAAGTCTGCTCCGATCATTTTATAAGTGGTAAGTTGTTTAAATAAACAATCAATTGTGTTTAAGTTTGTTTTTGGAAACCAAAACATCATGTGAACAATCTCTGGAGAATGCCTAACTGGAACCGCTGAGTGTAGGTTTACATTGTAATGTACATTTAATATCGCTCGTTTGTCACGTTTCTATTTGACACTTGTCACTTCACTCACGCAAGGGTCATTTTTGAAAAACATTTTAGGTCTATTCTGTAGCCCTGAGCGGTGTGCAGGACTGCGCAAACGTGCGCAGCTTCCCGATTTAAACTGTTTTTTTCTCATCCTTATACTTCCTGTTTCATGGACTGTAACGGATTTGCTTATTTAATAATTTTAATACAGAATTTACTTTGAAATTATAAATCAGACACTCCAACGCCGCACCCCAAAAAATCGGATCTGCGCGATTCAGGCGGCATCCGCCAAAAGGCGCGCTGTGAATATATAAAGTTGTTTATATCAGACAGCCTTTAAAGTTTGATGAAGTCAGTTTCAGGCTTTGGCAGCCCTGCGATAGTCACTTGAAAATGCATCTTTGTCCACTTCATAGGGGTCAATTCCCCCAATCAAGGCCAGTTTGAATGCATACCGTGAGATGTGTATCTATATATTTCTGTTTGCTTGATTTTGCCGACATTGATCTTTATTTTAGAAAACTGACTATATAACTTCATAAATTTGTCCGAGATAATGTAGGCAGTAGTGGCGATGGTCCGTTTTGTTTGCCCTCCAAGATGGCGGCTGGGGGGCGTTCCCCGGGATGCCGTGACGTCAGTGAAAACTATCTATAGAATAGCTTAGTTTAGACATTTATTTAATTCTTCTTCGGACATTTCAGTGATGTAATTTTCAAAAGTTGTTTGAGCTTTTGAACCAGTCTAAAAAAATTTCAACAAAATTTTAAAATGCTTAAAGATGAAGAGTGTAAATAAACCGGTGAAATGACAGGAGCAATTTGTGAAAAATGCTCGAACAACAATTTAGAAGAAGAAACAGCCTGTGTCACATGCACACTCAAGCACAGTGAAATTAGTTCTCTGCATTTAACCCATCATCTGAAGCAGTGAACACACACATGCACACACAAGTAAGCAATGAGCGCGCACACACATACCCAGAGCAGCGGGCAGCTATGCTACAGCACCCGGGGAGCAGCTGTGGGTTCGGTGCCTTGCTCAAAGGCACTTCAGCCCAAGGCTGCCCCATGTTAACCTAACCACATGTCTTTGGACTGTGGGGGAAACCGGAGCACCCGGAGGAAACCCACGCAGACACGGGGAGAACATGCAAATTCCACACAGAAAGGCCCTCGCCGGCCACTGGGTCCAAACTCAGAACCTTTTTGCTGTGAGGCGACAGCGCTAACCACTACACCACCATGCCGCCCAACAATTCTTGAAAAATTAAAAAGTTCTTACCATCAAATACTTTTATTCCATATTTTGTTGCTTTTTTGGGGGCTTTGTTTTTGAGTAGAGTTTTTATTTCGTCCTCGGTTGGTTCAGTAACACACGCCGCCAATTTTTTTCTCTACTCATGATATAAGAGCTGATATCCTAGTAGTAGAGTAGCCAATCAGACCGCACGATTGCTCATATCCAGTGAATGTGGATAGAATAAAATATATTAGAATAAGTGCATTAATATAAACCTTAGAGGTGGGAACTACCCTCTGAGCTGTGCCATTATAGAAAATTAATCAACCCCTTCTGACCAATCAGTATCAAGTATTCAACAGCGATATAGTATAAAGTACGTACAGAAAATGATAAAATGTAAGAAGATACTTACAAAGGTAAAAGAATAGGGTTATAACTGTTTCCTGGTAACAGGTTGGCCAGAATGGTTTTCATGGTGGTCTTCTCCTTCACTTGACTATCACTGGAGCCTTGCAGGTGGCTATCGAACACCTCTGAGAGGGACAGGAGGCAAACTGATGTTAAAGACGCTTTCATTCTATGACTCATGGACTACGATGTGTCTTCAGTGGGGACTATGCAGCTGATTTACGAAGAATAATTACTAAAATTAAGGTCATGTGCAAAGTAGAGGGAGGAAGCTACATATAAACTAGGGTTCTGCATGTATTCATCATGCATGTTCAGAACAGGAAGTTGGGGAAGAAAAAAAAAAAGAAGTCAAGACATAACGAAAGAATATTTAGAATAAGTTATTAATAGAATAGAATAAAAATGAAAGGAATGATAAATGATGAGCATTTCCAAAAATGTTAAACAATTTAGAAAAATTTACATTCAATTCAGGGTTTCTCAACATTATGACAACGATAAAGTTGCTGTGATATTTGATATGTTCCACAGGTGTGTGCTACTGTTGTCTCTCAACTGCATACAGTGCATACGGATTATAAAACTAACTCTGCCATGGTAATACAGAGGCACGACTTTAAAAGACATCATCTACTGAATTCTTGTAAAATGAACGCATTGACAATATAGTTTTCACCTGTAAGTAGAAATACCACACAATTCACATCAAAACAGACATGCTTGAAACAGGCAATTTTTCAGTCTGTTAATAAATCAGCCTCGACATTTTTATAGGTATTATCAAGTGTGAGTGTGCTTTTACATACAGGACCAGTCAAACGGTTGGACACACCTTCTAACAATGTTTTTTCTTTGTTTTTATTCATTAAAAGACACTTCATGTCTTAAAGTAATAATGGATGTCGTTTCTCTTTACTTAGTTGTTCGGTTCTTGATATAATATGGATTACTACAGCTGTGGAAAAGGGCTATTTACTCTATTATTATTATTATTTACTATTTACTGTTTGATCTCAAATGCATTAAAAAGGCAATAAATATTACACAAATTAACTTTTGACGAGACACCTGTTAACCGAAAAGCATTCCAGGTGACTACCTCATGAAGCTGGTTAAGATAATGCCAATAGCGTACAAAGCGTCATTAACGTAAACGGTGGCTACTTTGAAGAATCTAAAATATGAAACATTGTTTTTTAACACTTTTTTGTTCACCACATAATTCCATAGTTTGGATGTCTTCAGTGGTGTTCTACAAATGTAGAAAATAGTCAAAATACAGGAGAAAAAAAAAATCATCTATGAATGAGTAAGGGTGTACAAACTTTTGACTGGTACTAGAAGATAAAACTTTATTAATCCCGAGGGAAATTCTTGTGCCAGAAGAAGTCGCTCTATAAGAATACAGTACAAGTTAAAATAAACACACAAGCTGGAGAAAAAACAAAAACAAACAAAAGTACTAAGAACTGTGCAAGAAATAAATGCCTTAAAAAAATAAAATAAAAATAAAAAAACCCACCGTGCCTAATAGAACAGAAATGCTGTAACTTGTATAAGAGGAATAAAAAAATGCAAAAACTGGTGTCTCAATGATTAGCATTCTACTAGTAGAAATAAGTTATGTAAGATACCAACCTGATGGCGAAAGTAAATATTGCACATATGTCGAGGGAAAAAACAAAACAAAACAAACAAAAATATATATATCACATGGTGGTGTAAAAAACATTGTACATGACCACTCAGAATATTGCACGATACAGTGGTGCTTGAAAGTTTGTGAACCCTTTAGAATTTTCTAAATTTCTGCATAAATACGACCAAAAACAACATCAGATTTTCACACAAGTCCTAAAAGTAGATAAAGAGAACCCAGTTAAACAAATGAGACAAAAATATTATACTTGGTCATTTATTTATTGAGGAAAATGATCCAATATTACATATCTGTGAGTGCCAAAAGTATGTGAACCTCCAGGATTAGCAGTTAATTTGAAGGTGAAATTAGAGTCGGGTGTTTTCAATCAATGGGATGATAATCAGGTGTGAGCGGGCACCCTGTTTTATTTAAAGAACAGGGATCTATCAAAGTCTGATCTTCACAACACATGTTTGTGGAAGTGTATCATGGCACGAACAAAGGAGATTTCTGAGGACCTCAGAAAAAGCGTTGTTGATGCTCATCAGGCTGGAAAAGGTTACAAAACCATCTCTAAAGAGTTTGGACTCCACCAATCCACAATCAGACAGATTGTGTACAAATGGAGGAAATTCAAGACCACTGTTCCCCTCCCCAGGAGTGGTCGACCAATAAAGGGGACTCCAAGAGCAAGGTGTGTAATAGTCGGCGAGGTCACAAAGGACCCCAGGGTAACTTCTAAGCAACTGAAGGCCTCTCTCACATTGGCTAATGCTAATGTTCATGAGTCCACCATCAGGAGAACACTGAACAACAATGGTATGCATGGCAGGGTTGCAAGGAGAAAGTCACTGCTCTCCAAAAAGAACACTGCTGCTCGTCTGCAGTTTGCTAAAGATCACATGGACAAGCCAGAAGGCAATTGGAAAAATGTTTTGTGGATAGATGAGACCAAAATAGAACTTTTTGGTTTAAATGAGAAGCGTTATGTTTGGAGAAAGGAAAACACTGCATTCCAGCATAAGAACCTTATCCCATCTGTGAAACATGGTGGTGGTAGAATCATGGTTTGGGCCCATTTTGCTGCATCTGGGCCAGGACAGCTTGCCATCATTGATGGAACAACGAATTCTGAATTATACCAGCGAATTCTAAAGGAAAATCTCAGGACATCGGTCCATGAACTGAATCTCAAGAGAAGGTGGGTCATGCAGCAAGACAACGACCCTGAGCACACAAGTTGTTCTACCAAAGAATGGTTAAAGAAGAATAAAGTTAATGTTTTGGAATGGCCAAGTCAAAGTCCTGACCTTAATCCAATGGAAATGTTGTGGAAGGACCTGAAGTGAGCAGTTCATGTGAGGAAACCCACCAACATCCCAGAGTTGAAGCTGTTCTGTACGGAGGAATGGGCTAAAATTCCTCCAAGCCGGTGTGCAGGACTGATCAGCAGTTACTGGAAACGTTTAGTTGCAGTTATTGCTGCACAAGGGGGTCACACCAGATGCTGAAAGCAAAGGTTCACATACTTTTGCCACTCACAGATATGTAATATTGGATTGTGGGTGGTAAGAGAGAGCAACTGGGCTTGCTCTTCAAGCAAGTCCAGTTGCTCTCTTACCACCCACAGTTTACTATGACCTTGATGACTGAGAATCTTCACAGACATGTAATATTGGATCTTCTCAGCGAATTGTAACATTGGATCATTTTCCTCAATAAATAAATGACCAAGTATAATCTTTTTGTCTCATTTGTTTAACTGGGTTCTCTTTATCTACTTGTGTGAAAATCTGATGTTGTTTTAAGTCATATTTATGCAGAAATATAGAAAATTCTAAAGGGTTCACAAACTTTCAAGCACCACTGTATCGGTATTATTGTCATGATTGATCAAGTATTTAGTAAATCAGGGCCTGGGACCATGTCTGTATGTGCGTGTTTGTGAGTTTCACCTCCTTCAGAGTCCTGATCATGGAAGGAAGGACCTGACGTGAGGATCTCTGTGCTCTGATCGGCTGGTGACGGCAGGATAAAGGATAAGGATCCCGTACTTGCTGGCAGGGTGCTGAGGTGACGATCCTCTAATGCTGGAAAATAGAGCTCAGTCATCTGTACAAGACAATCAAAACGTACTAGCACGTTTTATATGTAAATTAGTGAACGAACTTACCTTTCTCACCATTCTGGACCACAGGGGAGGGGTTGCGGGGTGATGACTCCAAGACACTTGTCTGCCAATCAAAAAAAAAAAAAAAAAGCAGAACATATGGTATCCTATAATCTCTTTTCTAAAATCTTTTAGTATCTGTGTAAGTGTTGATATTGATTTGAAATTGAATAAAATGAGCATGACATTACAGGAAGTTCTCACCCAATTAAAATATTATGCCACTGTGCAAACATGTATGTCCTCAGAAACACAAGGACACACTGCATTATTCTAAAGATATTAACCTTGCTCTCATCGTTGGTGGGCTGTCTGTGTCTCCCAGGGCTGGGTGGAACAGACAAACGCTTCCTGCCCTTCTCCAGCTGGAAGAGGTCCTGCAGTCTGACACATAACCGAGGACATGTCACTGACAATTATATTCCAACACCTTACTCTAACCTTAATCTCAATACAGAAAAGTATACTTTTTGTTATTGTTTCAAATAACAGCACTTTTTTAATTTTTAAAGAAAACCAGGATCAGCCTAATTTCCCCATGGTCGTAGGGTTGCTTGATCCTCACAAAGGGTTAAAAACCTGCCTACCTTCAACACTAACCACACACTATTAGGAGAACCAGCACATTCATGCAGTTCTTCAAATCAGCAGTGTAGGCTGACACAAACTGGACAGTTGAAGACTGGAAATAGACCAGGCGATTTTTTATAATATACAGCACCAGTCAAAAGTTTGGACACACCAACGCACTCAAAGGTTCTTCTGTATTTTGATTATTTTCTACATTGTACAATACTGAAGACATCAAAACTATGAAATAGCATATGGAACATATATGGAATTATGTGGTAAACGAACAAAGTGTTTAAAAAACAAACAAACAAACAAACAAACAAAAAAAAACCACCCCCATTTCATATTTTAGATTCTTCAAAGTCACCAGCGTTTACCTTGATGACACTTTCCACACTACTGGCATTATCTTAACCAGCTTCATGGAGGTAGTCACCTGGAATGCTTTTCAATTAACAGTTGTGTCTCATCAAATGTTAATTACTGCAATTTCTTGCCTTCTTAAAGTGTTTGAGATCAAACAGTAAATAATAAATAGCCCTATTCCACAACTGTACGATAGTAATCCACATTATATCAGGAACCACGGTGGTGTAAGTGGTTAGCACGGTCGCCTCACAGTAAGAAGGTTCCGGGTTCAAACCCAGCAGCCGGTGAGGGCCTTTCTGTATGGAGTTTGCATGTTCTCCCTGTGTCTGCGTGGGTTTCTTCCGGGTGCTCTGGTTTCCCCCACAATCCAAAGACATGCGGTTAGGTTGACATGGAGCGGCCTTGGGCTGAGGTGCCCTTGAGCAAGGTACCTGACCCCTGACTGCTCCCCGGGCGCTCTGGTGTGGCTGCCCACTGCTCTGAGTGTGCGCGCGTGTGTTCACTGCTTCAGATGGGTTAAATGCAGAGGATGAATTTCACTGTGCTTGAAGTAGAGCCCTGCACTCCCGCGGGACCCGACGCAAAGCAGTGTGGCGTGGGACAAATTTTGAAAGCTCATTGCGGGCGCGGGCGGGAGGTGGAGTGCACAATGCGGGAGCGGGCGGGAGAGGTGATAAGCTGCAGTCCCGCTAACTAAAAACGTGTTTAAAATAAAATTTATAAATTATTAATTTATGTCTATCATATATAATTTGTGCTGGATATTTTATTTGGCATTAATAAAAACATTTTAAGATGCCTAAATTTGTGGATGTGGTCTAATTTCGCGTACTTTTCTGATTCCTTTCCGCTCTTCTGTGTTTGAGATCTCCGATCATGGCAGAAGAGCAGAGCTCCTCTAGTGAAGCTCACAGTGCTTCAGAAGTAAGTGCTGCTTTAAAAAGAGGTACATTTACCGTTAAAAAGTCAAGAGTCCTGAAATCAGACATTTGGAAGTCGTTCTCACTCGTGTACGACGCAGAGGGAAATCAGCTGCTTGTTGTGATAAGTGTCAAAAGGTTCTGACATACAACGGCCATAAATCAGGTACATCAGGCCTGAATCACCATGCATGTACTGTCTTAAAAGGACAACAATTGTTGGAGTTCAGAGGGAACAACACAAAAGTGAGAGATGCGTTGAAGGCAAAGACCGTGGAGAAATGCGTTGATTTTGTTGCTGCGGACCTCCGCCCGTATGACAGCATCGCTGGTCGGGGATTAGTTCAGTTAGCCCAACACTTAGTTGACACGGCAGCCACAATAGGCAAATTTGATGTGCGAGATATTCTGCCCCATCCAACAACTGTGTCACGTCATGTAGATGATAGGGCACTCAAATTTAGAAGAGCTGTTGTTGATGACATGAACAATGACAAGAACTTTCGTGAGAAATAACGCGAACGTCTGCATCATGTGGGATTTACGGGTGGGAGCGGGACAAAATATGGCAGGCGCGGGCGGGACTGAAAATCATAATTCTTTGCGGGAGCGGGCCTGCAGAATGCGGGAGCGGGACTGAAAATTCTGTCCCGCGCAGACCTCTAGCTTCAAGTGTGCATGTGACGAACAAAGGTTTCTTCTTCTTTTCTCCTTCTCAACTAAGTAAAGCGTGTGGTGATTTTACATTCTTAACGTAACCATGCACACATGCCTTGATGTAATCATACAAGCAATAATTTGGTTTATGAGGATTGTATTTTGATTCATATGCAAATCACACACAACGGATTTCATTTTATGCTCATTATATATTAATTCAAAGTCAAGTATGTTGATTTTCAGTAAAGAGTAAATGAAGTTGATTCGATTAAAAGTAATACATTGATTTATGAATGATCATAAAAATATTTACTGAATGATTACAGTAAAATACAGTAAAGACACCAAGACTGTTTATACTGAAGGTTGGTTTCTGCTAAATCACAGGCCCATTTAAAAAGTATATTATTCTAACTCCAACACCTGCAGTGTTATATGTTGTAATGAGTTAGCCAAGACCATGTTGAACTAAGCAGTTGTTCATTCTGGAGTGTTTTGCATGCTGACTCCGGTCATTTTGAATCATGTACTGTACGCTCTGAATGCTGTGTTGTTCATGACGTACCACTTCTTATTATGTTTTGATTCTTTCTGAATAGACCATTCATATTGGAAAATCTGGCTCGGTTGATACAAAATATGAGAAGCGTGAGATGTCCTGCCCAATAGAAAATGTTTAAGTGGTATGATCAGGGATGCAAACACAACCATGGTCAAAAAAGAGTGAGGTAGCGCGGTGACGCGGACCCCCCCCACCACACACACGCACAAAATATCAGTCAGACTTCATTACGGTCCATCCCGACACAAACGAATTTCGCTTTGCTCTCATTGACTTTGAAAGGAGGCGAAATTCGCCAATGTTTTTGCTTAATTTAGACAGCTTAAGTGACTGTAATGTTGTGGCTACCACAGATGGATGTATGCACCACGAACTCATATAACACACACATGGGTTACACATTACCATTTGCAGGGGCTTCAAAGTTTGGGAGAATAGCAGGGTACAAATAATTTACAGCAGGGTGCAAAATGGCAAAATGTCTGCCAGCGGCAGACATAATGCACGCAAAGCGTGCAGAATTAATATATGAGAGAGAGAGAGAGAGAGAGAGAGAGAGAGATGCAAGTATGAATTTTTCATGGGGCGGGATGGTTTGGAACAGGTCATCTAAAATTGGGATAACATTTACCCGGGACGGGTATTTGAGGCGGGTCGTCTAGCTTAAGCTTGATTAGCGTTGTTATGCACGCCAGTGTTTCCCACAGAAATTTTGGAGACTATGGGGGCAGCCCATGGGGGGGGGTTGTTTAAAATTGAGTGATATGTTAAATATTAAGTTATTACTGAAAAACTATTGATTAAAAAAACAAAGAGACACTGAGAAATGGTCCTATAAACAACTTTACCAATATAAAAGATTACCAGGACTACAAAAATGCAGAAAAATAGGCTTTACTTATCCAAATGCTCCTGTTGGTTCAAAAGTTAAAGTGCAGAGAACCTCACAGCACAACATGAAGTTACCTTAAAATATAATATAAATGCCTCAGCTTTCATGTAAGAAAAAAAAGCTATTAATACTAGTGCTGTGTGCAGGCAGTCTCTCCTGAAGACTAAATTAAACAATAATTATAAACTAATAAAATAAATGGCTCAGGCTTCATAGAAGAAAAAAAACAATTTGAACAGAATCTCAGTTATGATGCTGAAGCTGTCTAAACAATGGAAAATAAAATACCATTTTGGCAAAAACGTTGGCATCCATTAATTTCTTGTATTAAGTAAAAAAAAAAAATATGTTGCCAGATACTGCTGACGTTTTACAGCCCAAAATATGTTCAAAACCCGCCAAAATGCACTTAAAACCGCCCAATCTGGCAACACAGCTAATGGCTGCACTCATGTTGAGGATGTAAACAAAGTTGACGCGGCAACGGACATACATGACATAGTGGATGTAATTTACGTTCACAACTTTTTTTGCCGTCAGAAATATTTAATATTAAAATTTGTGACCCGACTGACAATAGCCGGCGGCATAACAAGCCACAGACGGCGATTTGCCGCCGGTGACCGGCTATTTTTGAGACCGCTGCATTTGATCACTCGATGTTCTAAAATAGCAGCTAGTTGGGTGCTAACGGTTAGCATTTTAAGTAAGCCAGACAGCCACAAGCTTTAATAAGACCAATTCTTGCACGTATAGAACGGTATTACGGCACTTAAATATTATCTAGGAACAAAAAACAATAGTCATTAACCCATGTAGACACTACGTTTTTACCCCCAAGGATAGGTCATGGCTAATATGGTTAGATGAAGGAGGCTAGGTTACGAGAGACAAAGTTAATATATATATATGCACAATTATTTTAACACTTACGCTTTGATTGTAGACGAGTGAATGACTTACACTTCAACGCTGATCGTTTACTCCAAGTCACCAAGGCTCCAAAGAAATACACACTAGTAGATGAAATTCAGCAAGTTGATAAATGAACACACCTATCTGAGGAAAAGCCCGGGAGTCACATTCCTTAGCAACCAGATTGCCCAGCCATCGGTTCCATCCACTGACAGTGTAGCAGCTAGCAGTTTGCAACGGAACGCTGTTGAATATTATAATAGCAGCCAGCAGCTACACTGTCAATCTTACTATCTCTGCTGTCAATGGTTCCATATATCCACCAGGGGGAACCAAACGTTGTATGGTCTGCACAGTACTCGGGTCTATCATTACTACCAGAGTGGATTACCGGAGAGCAACCCCCCCCCCCAAAAAAAACTCTTCGGATCTGCACGAATTACACAAGTCGCCCAAAATGCCGGGGAAAAAGCGGAATGCGCCGAAAAGCGCGCTGTTTGCACGCTTGTATGATGTAACATGTTAACCAATGAAATTATTTGTATACACTTTTTTTTTTTTTTTTGACACAGTATAAAATGAGAACTTTGTGATTTTGAGTTGGTTCACTCTGCAGACCGAATACGGCTTTTGTTCTATCTATCTCATTCACATAATTACTGACGATTGGAGCTTCCTCTGGCATGGCGCTTCTCTCATCTGGCCTCCTGTTGAGCTAAACGGCTTTTATTAATTGATTTAATAAAAGTCTAAACCTTTCTGCAACTTCTTGGACTTCGAATCATTTTTGCTTGGAGAGTTAAAGTTTTGAAAGTTTCCACGACAAGAGAAACATCAATCATTACTTTAAGACATTATTTTTATTAATGAAAAGTCACTTAAAGAAAAACCATTGACTTAGGAGGTGTGTCCAAACACACCAGGTTGTACTGTACGACTGTTTGGTTTTGATTAGTCTGTGCCCACGATAGCCTTAGATTCTTGTTCTTGTCTGACAGGAGTAGAACCCAATGTGATTTTCTGCTGTTGTAGCCCATCCACCTCAAAATTCAAATGGTTTGTACATGCTGAGATGCTTTTCTGCTCACCATGGATGTAAAGAGTGATTATATATGAGTTACTATATCCTCCCTGGCAGTTCAAACAAAATCTGGCCATTTTCCTCTGATCTCTTTCATGAACAAGGAGTTTCCACCCACAAAATTGTCACTTACTCAATGTTTTTTGGTTTTCCCCCACCCCACTCGGTGTTAAATTTAGAAACTGTTGTGTGTGTGAAAATCCCATGAGATCGGTAGTTTCTGAAATACTCAAACCAGCCCATCTGGTACTGTCACAGAACTCACTTTTGCTTTGTTCTGTTGTTTGATGTTAACATTACCCAAAGCTCTAGACCTGTATCTGCATGATACATGTTTGCATTGCGCCACTGCCACATTATTAGCTGATGAGGTAACGGCATGAATGTGCAGGTGTACAGTACAGATGTTCCTAATAAAAGTAGTTGGCGAGTTTATATGCACTTTTGGTCTGTGCAGCGTATATATTTGAAGGTCGTTGTGATTAGGCTTTATTACTTGCTGTTCCAAGATTGCAGGGTTTCACATAAGCTCTGCTTCTTCATCACTACAGACTCTAGAACAGCCTGCAGCTGCTGTGGAGTGTCCACAGTCGAGGCCTGCAGACGGCCCTGCAGCTTCTCCATCCAGTTGCGCAGTTCACCCTCCTCCATCTCATCACACAGAAACAAAACACAAAAAGGTATTAACAACACATACAGCAGACTCACAATATTGAATCACTATTAAACAAAGAAAAAAAGGCACCAGACACGGAATTTTCAATGTCTCAAACCTACATCTTTCTGCGCAAACAAGTCCTCCATCTTCTCCTCCCGAGTTTTGCTGAACGTGTCCGTTTTGAGAGACGTGAGACGGTCGTCTATTGCAGCGTACACTTGGGTCACCCTGTATGAAAGAAGAAAATCAAATCCATCCAATTAATTGAAATGACAGTGGAGTAGGAAATGGTGATAAGTTGAAGTCAGTTATGAGATCCTTACTTCAGCGCAAAATCTTTGAGGTCCTGTTGCAGAATACTCTTACTGGGGCCCTGGTTCTTGATGACAATCTTCGGAGCAGGCAGGCAGATCTCCAACAGTCTCACTGGGATATAGCTGTAGATAAGAAACAGCAAAATATATTATATATAGGAAATAAAACATTAAAAGAAAAACATTGAAGTTGTCGCTGCTTCATGAACTGAACCTGGAAATTGTGGAAATGAATAATTAAAAGGCAGAAAAAAAAAATACTTAAGACCAAGAAAACATTGACAAAACTAACTTGCATCTTCTCCCTCTCATAATTTTATATATTTATTTCTATCCACATTCATTCACTGGTTCACTGGATATGAGCAATTGCACGCTCTGATTGGCTACTCTACTACTAGTATATCGGCTCATATCCCATGATTAGAGAAAAACAAAATGACGGGCCACATCAAGTCAGATACATCACTGTTATCCAGTATTTAAAAGAAAATAGTTTATTCCTCCTCCCAAATATCTCCTGTTCCACACTCCAGCTGGTGGCAGAAATGCACCTTTAAGTTGGTTTGCCAACCGCGAAAAAACCCTAAAGAAGAAAATGGCGGAGTGCGTTACTGAACCAACCGAGGACGAAATAAAAACTTGACTCGAAACCCCCCCCCAAAAAGGCAACAAAATATGGAAATAAAGTATTTCATGGTAAGAACGTTATTTTTTTTTTTACGAATCACCACACTTTTCACAAATTGCTACTGTCATTTCGCCAGTTTGTTTACATTCTAAGCAGAAATGATTTTATTGGATGTTTTGTATAAAAGTTTTTATTTAGCACATTTGCAAAAAAAAAAGCTCGTTTCTCAAAATCCAGTGAATGCGTGAGTGGAATAACTGTTTTATTCTATAAATCTCGTTGTACATGGCTTATAGCCAACTCGGCGTTACGCACCTCGTCAGCCATCAACTCACGTACGACTCGATTTCATGGAATAACTGTTTATATAAAAATGATGTTCACCTGAAAGAGGCCACCATCTGGTTGTAGGAGAAGTACTGGTGGTAGTCTTTGTGGATGGAGTGTCCACATGGCTCGGCATTCGCACGGCGAGTGTACTGGTGGCCATAGAAACGCAGCTCCAGATATTTAGCAAAAGACATGGACCATGAATCATTGGACAATGGGACAACTGGAGTAACCTGTCACCATGGAAGAATGAACACCATAAGGACACCAAACATCAACATTTTTTTAGGTAGTGTGCATAGCTAATGTTTACAGCTCTGATCACTGCACGGATCTTTAAATTAGAAAAGTAAAGGAAATGCAGAGTGCGACTTGTCAACTACCATCTTGACCCAAATACCTGTTTGCAGATTCTGCACCAGGAGTAATTGAGGATGGTGTGTTGGTATCCAGGCACAGGTGAATCGAGCTCTTTCAGAACAATTTGGACACAGCCATTGCCATGTACAAAGCGGCGGATATGGTGTACCATGGGAGTTTCGCAATACATGCTGGGGCACTGGTAAGATGGCCTGCATTAAACAAAACAGAAGTCATTACATTATCAGGCTTTCAGAAATTACATGTACTAAAAAAAAAAATTTCTTAAAATATGCTATTTTGAACAGTCATACCTGAAACAGTATCTTTCCAGAAATATTCCAAGAGTCAAGTCATTCTTCCCATAAAATTCCATAGTCACGATCCTAAATATAAAAAATAGATGCAATTTCATTTAAATCGTGTTCAGAATTTCACCGAGACGTCTGTCTGAAGGAAAAGGTGATTCTTGCTAATCTTTGTGGGATTTAAAATACAGAATGATGAGCAGGATTTACCAAGGGCTGACGCAGTGGTTAGGGGCATTGTTGGACTGTGTTGAGGAGCTGCTGAACAACACACACAACCGTTGATGGTTTACTGGAGTTAGGCAGTCGAGCTGCATGGGAAGAAAACAGCACAAAAACAGCTCTCAGAACAAGTGTTTTACACAAATTTCACATTCTGCAACATGGAGACATATTTACCTTGGTAGCCCAGACCATGTCACTCTGCCCTGGCCCTTTCTCCTCCTCACTGTCTGCTTTGACTGGTGCCTTTATATTTGGAGGAGCTTGCGCGGGATGAGCAAATGGGTCAGTGTCTCGCTGGATTCGTCCTCCCTGAGCGCGGTAGTCCGCCAGCATGCGGGCCAGTTCCTGGCTGCTGCTCAGCTGCTGGGTCATGTGAGTAGTAGTGAGTTTATGGGAAGGCAGCACTCGGACTGGGCGATACTGCGGGCCGACCCCATTACTCAGAGAACCACTAGATGGGTTCGAGTCCTTGAGCAGGAGTCTCTTGCGGCGGCCGTCGAGATCCTTGAGATCCTTGTTTAGCAGCAGTGAGAAGTAGACCTGCTCGGGGAAGTAGTCACGGCTTGGGCAGCGCAGGCCAGCTGGTGTGAGCAAGAAGGGTTCACGAAAGGTCATAAAGGGCGAAATGCACAGGATAACATCTTTCAACTCCTGCCTAAAGCTGGCTGATATGGACTTAAGCCGATCATCTGCTGAAGTCACCTGCTCAGCCACGAACAGGTCACTATCATCCTGCAGTGGGTCTCTGAAGAGCTGTGTTGGAGCAAGTGGTATCTCTAAATTGGTGCCGTCTTCTTGCACCAGGGTGCCCAGATCCTCGCCATTTCTCACTGCTTCAGCTGATTCCTTCACCTCCTCCATAGTTGAGAGATAAGGAGGGGACATACAAAGTGGTTGAATTGACTGGCTAGACAGGGGAGTAGAGGTCTTTATCTCATTCCCTTCTGCCACAATTGTAGACATGGGTGAGCCAGTTCTGTTCACTTTAGGACTTTCTCCGTCCTTTAATGACAACTCAGAGGTAGAATGCTGCCTACTGTGGCCTTTTATTATCTCCTGAAGCCCTGGTTCAAAGTCAAAAACAAAGTCACCTTCTGAGTGGAGCTCCATCTGCTCCTCTCTTATTTCACTTTGGTTCCCCGGGCTCTCCCTGTCCACCTCCTTCTCCATTTCCTCAGTTGTGCTCTCCAGCAGGCAGTGGAATGACGAGCTCTTAGACAGGCTAGGAGGCATTGCAAACTCATCCATAAGGAAGGAAATCTCTAACTGAGAATGATAAGCTACACACACCATCATCATAATGATCTCCTTAACTCGGGCTAGCTCATACTCGCAGGCACCACGGAGCTTGATGGTGCAACCTAGATGAGAAGGACATCCATCGAAGAACATTAGTGTCTTCAGATCATCTGTGAGGAAAGAAAAAGAAAAATCAGTGAAACAACAGGATAATTTTACGCCCTATTAAACAAAGCAACCCAAGTCAGTGATTTTACTGAGTACTGGGAGGAGGAAGGGGGGTGGGGAGGGAGAAAAAAAAAATAATCACAGAATATATGATTTTGTGAGAAATAAAATACCCCAAGACATGTTTTAGTTAACCATTGCCTAATAGTATACAATAAAAGAGTAAAACACATTGTAGGGGGGAAAAAAAATTCCACACACTTACTACTAGTGTTTAATTGGAAGGAGTGAAGATAGAATTTGTGGCAAGTTCCTAAGCGAGGTTTGGTCAAAAGCTGATCCATAGACATGACTAAATCTCCCTGAGTCATTCGACTCACTCGATCTAGTACTTGCTATAAAGACAAAGAGGAGACATGAGCGAAAACTGACTACAAACCAGTAATATCAATGTCAAGTATATGTAGGTTCTACCACTGATCTGGCTCTGTGGTTACGCTTTCGCTGTTGGAAAGCAATCCACACATACAGAGCTTCATTCTGCTAAGTCTAAATGTGCATTAGTTTAGTTCAACAGCCACAGAAGAAGCACGAACAGGTTTGACGTTGATCACTAAAGTGATGCCGTGCTCAAGCAGCATATCCTGAGCGATGCGGGACACCGTCTTCTCTACCAGCACCAGGTTAGGACGCACATCAACTATTCGTTGCACGTAGTTCTTCAGAAACTCTCGCTCCTACAGATAATATTAGTTATGCTTTGTCAGTACTCCATTGCAGTTAATCACATGGGTCATAGACGACACGACACATCACATCAAAACGGAGATACCTGAAGCACAATTGGATCAATGCAGGTGAACTTTGTCTCTTCTCTATAAAGATACTCAATGGAACACTTGAGCAGAAGAATCTTGGGGTTTTTGATGTAAGAGGTCATCTGGAAAATGAAATGACGTACGATCAGTCAAACAGAACACATACGCACCGACCCGTGCATCGACGTATGAAAATGCACACACCTTTTTGTGAGCAATATTTTTCGTGCAAACAAAACCATTCACCAGGACGGAGTCAAACTTCTTTCCTCCTGGTATCTACAAAAGAACAAATGCTTTTTTCTCACCGCGCAAGAAGTACAGGTTTGCTCTTTTGTTATAACCGCGCTGCTCAGAGAGCATGGCGATAAGAATGCGAGATCCTACCTTCTTAATGTGGACCAGCTGGCGAATGTCCATGTCATCATCGCAGCTGCGAACATCTGGACGCACCGTCTGCACTATCTGCCGCACCACAGGCACGATAATGTCTCGCCAAGAGAGAGAGAGCGACTCGCTGTAGAGAAGCTGCTGCAGCAGGGCCATCATGTGGCTGTGGTTCGCCGATCTGAAGCACATGATTAATCCAAGAAATAGTAAACGTTTGGAAAAGTTCGTGTCAAAACTTAACAGGGGCTCCAAGTATCTCCGGAGCTTCTGAAAGTGGGCGCAGCTTCAAGAAAGTGAAACATGAACATTTTTCTTGACGTAAAACAAAAGGTTTTCAAAAAAGTATTGCCAGTATTGGTCTGCGAGTGCTCCCAGTGACTCACAGAAGTCTCTCCATAGCCTTCTTCTCGCCATTCTCCTCCCTCAGTTGGTCGAGGGAGCTGTGGTGCCAACCCAGTGGCGTGAAGAGCATTTCTTTAGCCTTCTCTTCTACACGCCGATTAAACAAAGACTCTGCAGATACAAAGAGAAAAAAAAAAAAACACAAACAAACTCAGCTGGGGAAAAGATTTAATTAGTAAAAGAAAATGACTTAGATGTGGACTCTGAAATGTACATACCTTTAATAAAGGCATCACTAATGGACAAATGCTGACCACCGTCTTCTGTGACAAGGACCTCAGCTGCATGACAAGCACAGAAAGAATGAGACCGAGACACTGCAATGCCTCAGACAACCAATTAATACTTTGTAGTTGCTGTGAGTCAGTCAGCACCATGAAAAACAGTACATCAGCTTTGCGTTCCGATATGTTTGAGAAAACGGAAGTCAGTGCAATTAAGGGAAGTCAGTGCAAGTCATGCTTCTAAATGCAGTATGATGCAGCTTTAAACTATTTTCAATGTTAGGCTTTTAGAGAGGCTGTTATGCAATTAGTGTTGAGAAAGACCGTTAATGTCACGTCTGAATTTTTAGGAGGGGAATTAACATGTGGTAAGTCATGCCTTGGCCAAACAGGGCGATGATTTAATGCCGTTTTAATGCAGTATGAGGCCAATAAAGATGGCCAGTTGGTCCTAAGCCTCTCCTCACTTGGTGTGTGGAAGTCAGAGTCAGGAGCGAATGGGTCAGAGTGCGCCATACTTTTCTGTTCAGCCGGATGAGGAGGCACGTGAGGGTACTTGGCCTGCTTCTTGATGTGGAAGTTAACATTGTCCTGCTCCACATTCAGGTTAATGGAGGCAGCTGAATCACTGTCCACTGCTGAATGGAAACTGCTGACTGATGTTCTTTTGCTGGGGCTGGCTGAGCCTGAAGAACACAAACAGTCTTCAAAATGAGATGGAGTTGCACTGAAGAGACGTGATAAAATATGTAACCTGTCAAAACTAGAATCTCCTCACTTGTTGTTGTTAAGTCGTTTTCATCAGCTAGCTGTTCTGTGTCACTGTCGTCAAACTTGATGTCTTTGAACCACGATGGTTCCGAATGTCCCTCCAGGGAGGTCACACTATCTGTATCTGGGGACGGCGTCTCGGAGAACTCCGTGCTCTACGAAAACAAATCATTAGTATAACACGCTGACGAAAGGAGTGACATATGTACGATTGTAATTAAAAACCTCACCTGGAGAGGGCGATACAATGCGTACTCATCACGGAAAATCTGATCGTGATGAGTAACACAGTCAAGCCAGCGCCCATCAACCAGAGCCTGTCCAATAGCTATGGCCTGAGCCCTGTTGGGGTGGAACAAAGGGCAACGCGTTCAAGAGGTTTTAAACAAACGTGCTTATAGTCAAGTTTCCGCACCCTAATTCTGTAGAAATTGATATTTCGTGACCTTCTCTAGCATCAGTGTATACGAACAGTTTAAGTTTCCCTTCTAGTCATACACCACTGACTCCAGAAGGCTTCCTTACTTCAGTCACAAGTGTTCAATTAGGAGTTTGTAAGTCATTCCAACCCGTTGACTGTTAGTTGACCCCAGATATTCAATTGAGAGCTTAGAATACAAGATTAGTAAATATGTGCTGCGTCCAATGCTTTTTTTTCCCACCCGGGTGGGGGGCAGCTTGCTCCGTAATATTCTGCCATACAATGGTCCCAGTATTGACTCCGTTAATAGCAGTTACATGCTTACCTAGTAGAAATGGTGCCATTTCGCAAGAGCCAGTTTACTAGATCTTTACCCACAATGCAGTTGGGGTAAGTACGTAGCCAATATCGGTGGTCCTGGAACTCCAACCCAGTATTGCTGTGACAGATTTTCTTCCATAAGTCTTTTAACTGAGATGAATCCTACAAAAATTTTTTTGAAAATTATATTAGATAAAAGAAATGCAGTATGCACATGCACAGTACCAGTCAAAAGTTTGGATACATCTTTTTATTCAATGGTCGGTCTTTATTTTTATTAATTAAAAGGACACTTCATGTCTTTTAATTAACTTCATGGGGGAAGTATATATAATCGATTTCCTGGACTAGCAGGAATGTGCCCTTGAGCAAGACATCTCACCCTGAACTGCTCCCCAGGTTGCTGTGGGTGTGTTGCCTCTAATGTAAATGTCTTAAAGTAATGATGGATGTCGTTTCTCTTTACTTAGTTGAGTGGTTCTTGACATAATATGGATTACTACAGCTGTGGAATAGAGCTATTTACTGTATTTTTATTATTTGCTGTTTGATCTCAAATGCATTAAGGTGGTACGAAATTGCACTAATTAAATTTTGATGAGGCACCTGTTAATTGAAAAGCATTCCAGGTGACTACCTCATGGTTAAGATAATGCCAAGTGTGCAAAGTGTCAAGGTAAACGCTGGCTACTTTGAAGAATCTAAAATATGAAATGGAGGTGGGTTTTTTTTAAACACTTTGTTCGTTTACCACATAATTCCATATATGTTCCAATTATTTGGTAAACAAAATAATATTTTGTTTACCAAATAATTCCACATCCTATTTCATAGTTTTGATGTCTTCAGTATTGTTCTACAATGGAGAAAATAGTCACAATACAGAAACACCTACGAATGAGTAGGGGTGTCCAAACTTTTGACTGGTACTGTAGAATTCTATACACATATTACATACACACAAATTATATACATTTTCCTGTGCTCATCACACGTCACGTGAAATATTTCAAGCCTTTTTTTTTTATTTTGATGATTATGACTTATAGCTCATGAAATCAGAAATCCAGTATCTCAAATGATTAGAATATTTACTAAGATCAATCAAAAAAGGATTTACAATACAGAAAATGTCCAACTTTTGAAAAGTATGTTATTTATACACTCAGTACTTAGTTGGGGCTCCTTTACAACGAATTACTGCATCAATGTGGCATGGCATGGAGGCGATCAGCCTGTGGCACTGCTGTGTTACTGAAGCTTGTCAGCAGACAGAAGCATGAAGTGCTCTAAAATCTCCTGGTAGACGGCTGCATTGACTTTGGGCTTGATAAAACACAGCGGACCAACACCAGCAGATGACATGGCACCCCAAATCATCACAGACTGTGGAAACTTCACACTGGACTTCAAACACCTTGGATTCTGTGCCTCTCCACTCTTCTAGACTCTTGGACCTTGATTTCCAAATGAAATGCAAAATTTACATTCATCTGAAAAGAGGATTTGGACCACTGAGCAACATTCTAGTTCTTTCTCTCCTTAGCCCAGGTAAGACACTCCTGATGTTGCCTCTGGTTCAGGAGTGGCTTGATATTAGGAATGTGATAGTTGTAGGCCCTTTCTTGAAGATGTCGGTGCATGGTAGCTCTTGATGCACCAACACCAGCCTCAGTCCACTCCTTGCGAAGCTCTCCAAAGGTCCTGAATCAACTTTTTGACAATTCTCTCAAGGCTGCGGTCATCCCTGTTGCTTGTGCACCTTTTCCAGCCAGCCTTTTCACCAGTGACCTCCTGTGGCTTACCCTCCTTGTGGAGGGTGTCAATGATCGTCTTCTAGACAACTGTCAAGTCAGCAGTCTTCCCCATGATTGTGGTTGTGTGTACTGAACTAGACCGAGAGATACACGGTATTTACACTGTTTTACTCAAGCTTGGAATGAAATACTCGAATATTTTGAGATTTTTTTTTGTGCTGTAGGCCATAATTATCAAAATTAAAATTGAAAAATGCTTGAAACATTTTAGTTTACGTGTAATGAGTCTAGAATAAATAAAATTTTCATTTTCTTAAATGACTGATAGAAAATATTGAACTTTTTCGCGATATACTAATTGTTCTGAGATGTGCACACGCGTACACACACACACTAATTATATATAATATATATATATATATATAAATAAAACATGGTGGCACAAAGATATCACTTATCTTCGAGTGGTGAACATATTTCACAAGTGAGCGTCGTGTAGCATATATATTATCTATGGTGGGTGGGGTGTGTACCAAGAGGATCTTGCGCTCCTCTTCGCTGTGGTCAGGTTTGGATCCTGCTCGGCTGCTCTGGGGGCTCACTGAACTGTCATAAGATGGAACCATGGAGCCTGAACGGTCCAGAGACAAGTTGGTCACACTAGCTGATCTACAGAGAGCAAAAGGAAACATATGACCTTTCAGTATGTCCATATAGCCTGTACATAGGAGAGATACGTCAAAGAAAAAAATTAAATAAATAATAATCATAAAAAGAAAAAAAAAATCATGATACATAACATGCATCATATATTAGTTAGGCTGAATTTTAGGCGTTTTTAAATAAACATTTCCAAAAAAAAGAGATTCAATGAGCAAAAGGAGGGGAAATTAAACAAGTTGTCCAATGAGCAACAAGTAAAAAAAAAAAATGCAAAGAAATATTAGAGTATATTAAATTATCTGATAAAATCATACTGCCCTGCCCTATTTATAATCATTTTCACAAACAAGGACACACACTAACCTCTTTCGTGCTGGTGATTTGCCCAGATCTTCTTGCACTGCAGACAATCTCGAGTTGAGCCCACTATTTTGAGACTCTGGAAGAATCAAACTGCACCAATAATCGCACACACACACACACACACACACACACACACACACACACACACATAAATCAAATCAAGATGAGGACTATATTCCTGCTACCTACAGCGATTTGGTTAGTAAAAGCACATGCATGTCATGCATGACAAATGTTGCGTTTGCTACATCTACAACAACAGAAGCCTTAAAATGTCAACTAAAAAGGTGCAAACACCAGAGACTCACTTCTTCCTCATCCCAATGGGAGTTTTTCTATGCATGAAGAGAAAGGAGAAAAGATGTGCTTTGAAAAAAGGTCCGCAGAACGAACGAACGAACAAACGAACACACGCGTGCGCTTAAGCCTCATGAAGCACCAACTTCAACAGCATTCAACCACTTTTGCTTTTCAGATGGTTAAAATGATAGAAGCAGAGATGAAATTAAAAAGTGTATGGCAGACCACGGCAAATATTCACTGAACTTAACACACTGAGGCCAAATAATAAATAACAAAGTTACAAGATAAACTGTGAATATAAAACTTTTCAATTTTTTTTTTTTTAATTTTCGCCCTTTCTTCTTCTGCCTCATGTTCACCTTTGCCAAGCAAGGTCCTCCTCTAGGAAGATGTTGCGGCTGGCTTTGCGTCCGCCAACAGGTGTGCGAGGCTCTGTGGGCTCCAGCACACACACAGAGCAGGGCGAGTCTGACAGCGCAGTGAGATCCTCGCCAATACACGCCGAGTCAGCAGAGTGTGCATAGCTCAGGGCAATCTTTCGACAGTATGTGCATGCCCGCAAATCACCTACATCAAGCACACGCACACACACAGAGAGAGGGAGAGAAAAAAAAAAAAGTTAGAGATCCACTTGATTGCACTTCAATGGCATCAGTGTATTTATCCGATACTTTTTCTGATTATTAAAGTAATTATCGGTTACTTTGTCTTTGTGCATTCCACTAATGATGGAACTGATACATCAGTCCAGGTCAGGGGATCTCTTTTTACGCCCCTTTACCTGTAAACCCCCCCCAAAAAAAGAAAGAAAAAACACCCACCCCAGTGCAGAGCCCCTTTTTTAAACCTAATCCAACTATTCAAATATTAAATATTACATTCATTAAGTGTGTACAATAAAATTATGGTTATTTATTTAAGTCCTACAACATTTGACGAAATCCAAAGTGTGTTTGTATGTGGGAAGCATATTAAGTCAATTTAAAAAAAAAAAAAGGTGTCTTACACAAATTTATTAAGTTTTATTCTGGAGCTTTTGGACCCATCATCAGGGACAGAATGGAATGTGTATTTACAAATGTCAAACCAGTTCAATCGAAAATAACCACAAACACAACCAAACTGTCACTTGCATTATGATGGGTCATGTACTTGTAAAACACAATCTACAAGAAATACTGAATGGGGGGGGACATAAATAAATGCTACAAGATAAACTAAAAACCTTATTTAAAGTTCAGGTTATAAAATCATATCCTTTTAATTAAAGGCAGATAACACTCAGGTATTTTCCTGCCACAGTCTCTGTTGGAGAGTGCATTGCTACCACTAGTGATCATCCATGCTTTAGCAATTTTTCTCTTTTACCAATGGTCTTGAGAAACGAGTACACTACTGTTATCCCATGCTACGTCATGGCCCAGGCTGTTGGCTTGGTCAGCTAAAGGCCGAGGTTGCATATTTAGCCAGCCTAACACTTACCTTATGTTCTTTTATTCTTGTATCAAGTGAACGTCCAGTCTCACCAATATACTGAGCATTACAGTCTTTACAAGGAAACTGGTGCACGACGCCTGGTTGTCCCCCCCCTTTTGGAATGCAGTCTTTCAGTTTTGACAGATCTGCTTCAGTGTTTGGACTGGCTTAAGCAAATCAACTTTTCGATTGGACTTGTTTGTTGACTGTTGTGAATAAATACACATTCCATTCTGTCCCTGATGACGGACCGGCGTTCCGAAAGCTCAGAATAAAACTTCATAAAACGTATGTGGAAAGCCCTTTTTTTTATTGACTTAAGTTTAAGAAATGTTCCTGAATTTTCCTTAAAATGGAAAGACCACCAAAACAACTGAATTTAAAAAAAGACAAGCTTGCTCAATCACTGAAAGACAACACCTAACTACTGTTTCCATTTTATTTTAGCTGGAAAAACTCTGACATCACTTAGCGATCACTCATCACAAAATAAATGAAAAGCAACGTCAAACCATGCACATTTATCCAATAAATCTCCGCTTACAAACAAAGGGTGAAATAAATCTTTAACATGTAAATATCCGGAACAACCAAGGCATTTTTACAAAGTGATAAACAAGTGATTTTGCAGAGTAAATATGGTTATTAATTAGTTGTCAACTCACATGACGATCTCATGACAATTAGGCAGAACCGTAGGCAGCGGTGTCATTCTTGCAACAATTCCTTTTTTTTTTTAAAGCATTATGACAGTTATTTGCTTATTTTAGGGTTTAGGTCTTCTTATTGTGTATACATGTCCGTCTCTGCAGTTTGAGATCGCAAAATCAGTAACAATCTCAACAAAGCCCTGTTTAATTAAAACTACTGAGAAGAGGAGGAAAAAAATTTATTAAAAATAATAATATATTAGGCTTTTATTGTTGGATGTCTGATACACGAGTGTTCCTTAAAGTCCGTACCGGTGGCAAAACTGTAATAGTTCTTAATGGATACACATACAGCACCAGTCAAAAGTCTGTACACCCCTACTTGTTCATAGGTTTTTCTGTATTGTGACTATTTTCCACATTGTAGAACAATACTGAAGTCATCAAAACTATGAAATAACACATGGAACATATATGGAATTATGTGGCAAACAACAACTAAAAAAAAGTAAAAAAAAAAAAAAAAAAAAAAAAAAAAAAAAGCAATCCGTGTTTCATATTTTAGATTCTTCAAAAGTAGCCAGCATTTACGCTGATGATGCTTTGTACACTATTGGCATTATCTTAACCAGCTTCGTGAGGTAGTCACCTGGAATGCTGCTCAATTAACAGGTGCCTCGTCAAAAGTTAATTAGTGCAATTTCTTGCCTTCTTAATGCATTCGTGATCAAACAGTAAATAATACAAATACAGTAAATAGCCCTATTCCACAACTATAGTAATCCATGTCAATAACCGAACAACTAAGTAAAGAAAAAGAACATCCATCATTACTTAAAACATTAAGTGTCTTAATTCAAAAAATAAACATTGAATTAGAAGGTGTCTGAACTTTTGACTGGTGCTATAGTTTCCCTTTCCATATAATTTGCAAAAGGTCTTACCACATGAAGATAACCTTTTTAAAAAATCTCTTCTTCATACAAGCTCCACAAAAAATAAAAAACAAAAAATAAAACCCGAACCTTGGGAATCTGTAGTTTCCACAAAACATCTAAGTAATTGTGATTAACACACACAACTAATACCTAAAAACCAAAAGGATATAGAATTTTCTCTCGTCTGTCCACGCGGCAGCCATCTTGCCAATGCTGCCTGCCGGTCATACTTGACCCCATACCAACAGATCTCCAAGATGACATTTTAAACATGGTTAAATGGCGTCTGATAGAACACTGTCAGTGGAAAGCCTCACTGAATGGATGACTGTGAAAGTACAAACTCCGAGAGCTATCAGATTAAACGCTTCCATGCTAAGGTCAAAGGTCAGCACAAAGACATGCATAATGATTTACAATGATTTTTCCCCCCCTCAGAAATCACCTAATCTGTAACAATACATGACATTTGACTGCTGGCACATACAAATACTCATATTAAAAAAAAAAAAAAAAAAAAAAAAAAGATACCAGCTCGTCAGTTCCAAGTATCCGTTAGTGCGATATCCAACATAATATCTCATACAAGCCCATCAACCTGTGTGTAAATGGGTACAAGTCATGAAAATGAAGGGTGGACATGAACATAAGATACAGACAGTACAGAGTTAGCATGTAACAGTATATATGTAGTGTGATGATAAATCATGATACAAATGACAATTTGGATCGAAGAACAAAAAAAAAAAAAAAAGAAAACCACACACACATCAGGCTGCGTAATCTTAGCTTTTCCTAGCTGTAATTCTGTAGGTGGAAGTAACACAGCTCTAATGCCGCCAAAAAAAAAAAAAAACCCTCGATAGAACTCGACGCCAATGGCGTCGATGGGGATGCCTCCGCCCGGTAGACTACACGCCTTATTAAGTTGTGATTTGGGGATGGACATTTGACCTCACAGTAATCTTGACCTGGTGAAATTACTTGTATTAGCCTTGGAGATAGTGTTCACAAGGTTTTCGGACAGACATTTGACCTCACAGTGACCTTGACCTTAAACCTTTTGATCTCAAAATCTAATCAGTTCATGTTTGTCCCAAAGTGCACAAATGGTGAAAGTTTGTTGAAATTCCTTTCATTAGCCTTTGAGGTATCGCATTCACAAGGTTTCGGGATGGATGCACGGACGGACGGACAGACAACCCGAAAACATAATGTCTCCTGCGCCTTACGGTGGCGGAGGCATAAAAAGATTGAAAATGGGAAAGAGCCGTCATGTGATTGTCTGTATAAATAGATGGAACAAGAAATCGGAGCTCTCTTTTTACAATCTGCCGAAAGCTAAAGAGAAGAAAAGGCTGGAGATAGTACAAATGTTTATACAAGTTTATTAAGACCTATTTGTTATCAGCCTTCTTCATTTTTAATCAAAGGAATATTTTAGTTAATAAGCCATTTTATTTTTTCACGGTCCAAATCCTGCGCTCTGATTGGCTGGCGAGCGGGTCCGTATCCTACAATACGGACCTCTGGTGACTCGCTCGTTCACAACAACAAACATAGCATTTTTTGTCAACATTTATTTTTTTTAGATAAGATTTATTTATAAGATTATCAAAAATCTTGTAAATTTTTGCCAGCATTTCTCAGGAAAATATCATTAAATTTTACAGCATGGATAGCGATAACGACAGTGTTCACAGTGAAAGCGAGTTTTACTACCCTGAGGAAGAAGAAATAAAAGAAAACATTTCAGGAGAAAGCTAAAAACCTGTAACTGCTGCTAACGCAGAGCAAAAACATGGCTGAATCCCGAATGACTCCTATTTGTATGAATAGGGGACTACATAGGCGGCAAAATGTAGCTTTTTTCCTGCCATGGAAGTGCCCTTGTTTACCGAGGAGGAAGCCATTTGCATTACAGCCGTGAATGAAGACTCAAAATAGCATTAATTTTACAGCATGGATAGTGATAATGATAGTGTTCACAGCGAAAGCGAGTTTCACTACCCTGAGGAAGACAAAATAAAAGAAAACATTTCAGGAGAAAGCTAAAAACCTGTAACTGTTGCTAATGCCAAGCAAAAACATGGCTGAATCCTGAATGACTCCCATTTGTATAAATAGGGGTCTACATAGGCGGCAAAATGTAGTTTTTCTCCTGCCATGGAAGTGCACTTGTATACCGAGGAGGAAGCCATTTGCATTACAGCCATGAATGAGGATTCAAAATGGCAGCTCGGCTCAGTTTTCCCTTTCAGGCGCTCTCGTTTTCTGTTAGAATTTGGTAAAGAAAAAACATTATTTACCAGCTTAAGGTCGGTCCGTATGGTGAAATACCGTGACCTCGGCCTTGAATACTGACCTTGGCCCAGAGGGCCTCGCTCAGTACTTTCAAGACCTCAGTCACAGTATTTCACCATAAGGACCTCCCAGCTGGTAAATAACATGTATACGTTTTACTCCAACCTTTACAAAATGTGGATAAGTAATTATTGCTGGTTAGACCCTGGTCACACTACAGCTCGCGATGGGTTTGCGAATACTTGGCGATGAAAAATTGTTAGCATCGCCACCAATCGTGCAATATACAGCGAATGTTCTCCAAGCTTCACAAGTTGTTTTTTGGTGTGTCTCCACTTCATGAGTGGCCAAAAATGTCATGAAAAATTTCAGTGCATGCATTGAAATTTGGTAGCGATGTTTTCATCGGCAAACTAAGCAGTGAATACTCGCAGATGAATTTGGGAATACTTACCAAAGCTCGGGGAACCTTCTTCGAGCCTCTTGAGATGCATTTGTCTCGAATCCATGTCCCCGATGCTCATGGGAGCCTCATCAACACAGCGGCTTGGCAGAGCCTCATCTTCGCCGAGACTTAAAAAGTGCATTTACATTCGGGGATCCTTCGGAGCGCGTTGTGCACACTATCGTTATGGGAAACACCAGATGCTGATTTGATCGCAATCAGCATGCGCATATAAGGATGCTGTTTTCACAAAGACTTTGTGGGAGTATTCTGTCAGGTATGCGGCAGTACACGGAGCCAAGTGCAGGAAGAGTGTTGATTAGCAGGTGTGATATTTACAAAAACACAAACGAAAGCAGTCTCATAAACATGGCCAGAAACAAACGTGACAGTGATGATGATACTTCGAAGAACCTCTGTGTCCTGATATGTGCGTGCTGATTGCACTCAAATCAGCATCAGGTGTTTCCCATAACGACCGGGTCCTGGGAGCGAGTGTGGCTGTTCAAGCGCGCGAAAGCATGACCGTCAAGTTTCTTTTAGCTAGCTTGTATATCGCTATGCATCGTCACCAAAACGCCTCATTTTCATCGATAACCCATCGCAAGCTGTAGTGTGACCGTAGCTTTATTGAGAAAATGAAACTTAACAAAAGGAATATTTAAGTTGATAGAGTAAGATATTAAACATTGCATTTTTCTGGTAATACATTTTTTCATTTAACTTTTTTTCATTTAACTTTTATTCAAAAATATCAAACCGTGAACCCAATATCGTGAATCGAATTGTGAACTGGGCGAATCATTACATGCCGAGTACAGAACTGTGCTTTGAGTTTGAGTCCTAATAGTTTACCTGTGTATCCCATGAATTTGCCGGGGATCTCCTGGTTACAGCAGCGGCTGCAGAATATCTGGCCACAGAGCCGGCAGTGGTGGCGCCGGCGGAATGTAGTAAACTTCTCATTACAGTCGTAGCACTCTTTACACTGGCTGTCTGGCATCCAGTACTGCTTCAGATCGCTGTCCTGTCAGCAGCAATTGACACAGAATTAAAGGAGCATTTCGATATACAGCATGTCCATTATTTTGTCGATTACTTTCTGAGCATTTGCTATTCCTAATTGTATTTAAATTTGATGTTAAATCTTGCGACTATTGCCAAGCATAGAAATCCCTGTTTAATTACATTTCCACTGAAAAGCATATCAGGCCCTAAAAAAAAAAAGTGCTTCCTTGTTTGAAATGCTAAAGCCACACATTCATACCTGGCTCTTTCCCTCCATGATCTCCTTGAGTCTCTTCAGAGCAGTACGAAGCTGGACTGCTGTTCGGGGGTCATGGCTCCCAAGGGGAGTCTCTGACTTTCGTCGACCCTCTGGAAACAAATGTACAGAAAATGTGAGCGATGCGCAAAATGTGAGAAAAGATCAGTGAACATGCAATTCAAAAATATTCACACCGCCTCATGCTTACTGTCAATTCAATCTGTCTCATTCACCTCTTTCAAAAAAATGGTCACATACCAACTCATGATCTGATGGGAGCCCTAAAGTAAAAAACAACGGCAGCTATTGTGAGTTGTTTTCAGACCGTGAGTAGTTTTGTGAACACACGAAGCATGAAACAACCGAAAACAACTGCAAACAAAAACAAACAAACAAACAAACAAACAAACAAAGGGGGAACGTGATGGTATAATGCGGCTGTTGCATCTCTCAGAATGTGTTCAGGCAACAAATGGTCTTTAAATAATTATATTGTGACATGCTGTAGAACAGGGGTCTTCAACTGGTGGACCGCAGTCCAGATATGGACCCAGTAAAATATATTTCAAGCGAACGAAGTACTTAAACACTTTTGCAGAGCCGATAAACGTGAATGAACACGGCTTCGGCAGATCCTCGGTTACAGTTTATCCAATCGCATGCATTTACGCAAATTATTTAGCTGATGCTGTTCAACAGACCAAAGACGAGCCAGAGAGAGATATTCAGTCGGAAAGAAGCAAAATTTTCAGACAATATTCAAAGATTTTTTTATTTACTCTCTGGACTGATCAGTGCACTGACGAGTCACAGAAGTAAAGAGAAATTAAAGAAAAAAATTATTTAAAGCAGAATGGACAGAAGTAGGTGGCTTTGTGTCTGCATCAAATTCAAAACAGACGCGTCTCATAGGGCTAGTGTGAAGAAGCAATGTGAAGCACAGACACAAAACAAAGCGGACTTTTATAAGCGAGCAATTTTATGTAACTGGACTTTCACAAATTTTAGTTGAACACCCCTGATAGAAAAGGTTAAGTTCTAAACCACGCGCACGCACACACAAACAGTATTAATAATAAACAACCGTTGGTTGAATTCAAGCATCAATCCACTTCAGAACCCCAGCATATAAATCACACTTTAAAAAAAAAGAAGGACCCTCACCTTCCCACTCCACTGTGAACAGAAGAGAAAAGATGAACAAAGCTTTATATTCCGGCTTTTTCTTTTTTTACTTGAAATAAACTAAAATGCCTGGCAGGATTTCCAGGCCCTGATCCTGACTAGAGGCCCAATATAGAACGCCTCAGTGTGGCCTGCGTGCAGGTGAGACGGCATGCCACATCAGCCATGAACAGAAATATTACTGTAATTTCTGTACAACAAAGTTACCAAGTACAAGATTTGAGTGAAACAGCCTATAATAATTATATATATTTTTTGCGGCCTGGTTTCCATCAAATCCTGCGCTCTGATTGGCTGGTGAGCGGGTCCGTATCCTACGATACGGACCCCAGTTATGGACCTCTGGTGACTCGCTCGTTCACAACAACATACATAGTAGCATTTTTTTGTCAACATGTATCTTACAAAAAAATAAATAAATAAAACAATGCAATGACAGAAAATGTACTTTTAATACTCAAGTAGTTTTAAAAGCAAGTACTTCAGTACTTAAATTAAAGTAAAAATTTGACTGGACAACTTTCACTTGTATCGGAGTAACATTTAACCAGTGGGATCTGTACTTTGACTTAAGTCAAGTTTATTTCTATAGCGCTTTTAACAATAAACATTGTCGCAAAGCAGCTTTACAGAATCTGAACGACTTAAAACATGAGCTAATTTTATCCCTAATCTATCCCCAATGAGCAAGCCTGTGGCGACGGTGGCGAGGAAAAACTAACTCAGATGACATGAGGAAGAAACCTCGAGAGGAACCAGACTCAAAAGGGAACCCATCCTCATTTGGGCAACAACAGACAACATGACTATAACATTAACAGTTTTAACATGAAGTCAGTTTCGTTGATGTTATAAACTCTTCACTGATGGAAACTTGAGTGCAAAACTGTTCATGACAACTGCAGTCCTAAAGTTAGCAAGTCAGCTGTAGTCCTCAGCCATAAAAGCATTACTGTAAGTGTCCAGAGCAGCTTCCAAGTGTGACTTTCAACTGTCCGCATGGGGCCGTCCTGCACAGGAGCGATGCGATGAGACTCCAGCCAGACATAGGGCATCAGGATGGATCAGGCAGGTCCGAGGAGCAGAAGTAATAAACTTGGGTACTTCATCCACCTCTGTTATAGAGAAATAGTCCGAATCTCTCGAGCAATCAGCACGCAAGATTTCCTATAATCACCTGTGTATTTATACTAATTAATATTATTCAAGATTCTGCACCATTTCTAGCTCCCTATTCAAATATAAGCAAATATGTACAATATTGACCATGTTCAATGTTTGTGCTTTGTACAGAAGGTCAGATTTTCCTCATGTTTAATCTCCTCTATTGAAGTATGTGTTCAGATGACACTCTGATGGATTTGATCTGAAATGGATCATAAGGTTTTGCACAAACTTGTGGAGTCCATGCCAACTCGAATGCACACTGTCATTAAAGCAAAAACAGGACAAACAAAATACTAAAGTCTGAAATTCATGTAAATTTTTAAAAATATCCTACTCAAGTTGTCAATAACATAATTTGCAAAAGGATAATTGTATTAAATAAAACAAACAATGCAAAACAGAAGCCACCAGTGCTCTCGGATGTTTGGACCCCACTGTATATATCCAATACCAGTCACAAATTTGGACACACCATCTAATTAAATGGTTTTTTCTTTACTTTTTTTTTTAAATTAATAAAAGACACACTTCATGTCTTAAAGTAATGATGGATGTTTCTCTTTACTTAGTTGAGCGGTTCTTGACATAATATGGATTACTACAGTTGTGGATGGAATAGGGATATTTATACTGTATTTTTATTATTTACTATTTGATCTCAAAATGCATTAAGGCAGCAAGAAATCACGCTAATTAACTTTTGATGAGGCACCTGTTAATTGAAAGCATTCCAGGTGACTACCTCATGAAGCTGGTCAAGATAATGATAATAGTGTGCAAAGCGTCATGAAGGAAAACGCTGGCTATTTTGAAGAATCTAAAATATGAAACTTATTGGGTTTTTTTTTTAAGTTTACCACATAATACCATTTATTTTTTTCGTGGTCTGGTTTCCATCAAATCCTGCGCTCTAATTGGCTGGCGAGCGGGTCCGTATCCTATGGTACGGACCCCAGTTACGGACCTCTGGCGACTCGCTCGTTCACAACAACAACAACAAACATAGTAGCAATTTGTCAACGTTTATCTTTTTATAAGATTTTTATCAAAAATCTTATAAGTTTTTGCCAGTATTTCTCAGGAAAATAGCATTAATTTTACATCATGGATAGCGATAACGACAGTCTTCACAGCGAAAGCGAGTTTTACTACCATGAGGAAGACAAAATAAAAGCAAACATTTCAGGAGAAAGCTAAAAACCTGTAACTGTTGCCAACGCCGAGCAAAAACATGGCTGAATCCTGAATGACTCAATTTTGTATAAATAGGGGACTACATAGGCGGCAAAATGTAGTTTTTTTCCCTGCCATGGAAGTGCACTTGTATACCGAGGAGGAAGCCATTTGCATTACAGCCGTGAATGAGGATTCAAAATGGCGGCTCGGCTCAGTTTTCCCTTTCGGGCGCTCTCGTTTTCCGTTATAATTTGGTAAAGAAAAAAATAAACATTTACCAGCTTAAGGTCGGTCCGTATGGTGAAATACCGTGACCTCGGCCTTGAATACTGACCTCGGCCCAGAGGGCCTCGTTCAGTACTTTCAAGACCTCGGTCATGGTATTTCACGATACGGACCTCCCAGCTGGTAAATAACATACATATATGCTCCATGTTATTTAATAGTTTTGATGCTTTTAGTATTGTTCTACAAGGTAGAAAAAAAGAGTCAAAATACAGAAAAAAACATCTAAGTAGGTGTGTCCAAACATTTGATTGACAATTTTATATATAAAAGTTTCACATTTTGTTTCACCATCACCATCCTTGGAGGCATTTTAACACAAGTCTCTAAAATGGCACTTCACAGCCACCTACTGGTGAAAACGTGGCCATGTGCCACCCATTGGCTCTTTACTAGCAAGAGTAAACAGCCTGTAGCAGGTGGGTGCCATTGTCTTCAGGAGGTTTTGTAGCTCTAAATTTAAAAAAAAAAAAATAAATAAAAAAAAAAATAAAAAAAAAGATATAGGAGTCTAGTTCCAATATCTATGTGAGAAAACAAAAAACCCACACACGTTTGTATGTTGCAGTTTTCCAGTTACTCTTTCAGTCAGAAAATGTTCAGCTCACTCACTCAGTGCTGTACATATTTCTAAAATGATACAAATCTCCAAAACTTGTATTCTCAACATAGTTATGTTTAACTACAATGTGCTACTCCAGGGGTTTTCAAAGTGTGGGAGAGTCAGCCCCCCCTCGGAGAGCAAATAAACAACCGCGCCCCCCCCCCTTACAATTTTTGTTGTTGCTATACTTAATGTTCCATTCGTATTTTTAAAAAATGGTTGTTGTACACATTTTTTTCTTTTTCACATTTTAAACATCTGTGCTTTTTAAAACATCTTGTTTTACACATTTTAAACATCTCATAGCATTGTTAGCGAGCACCTCTTGGCAGACAACACACTGTGGCAGTGGAGCATCTTCAGATCCAGTCCATGAAAATCCAAACTTTAAATAATCGTGGTCATACTTCCTTCTTTTTCCAGTCCCCCAGGATTCCGCGGGCCTTTTTTGTGATTGTTGCGGCTAAAATGTCTGATGTTGCGGGGGTTTTCCAAAAAAAATTGCAATGAAAGTTGCGGTGTTTTTTAGGTTTTTGTTGCGATTACATTGCAGGAGGAAGTGAAAGTTGCGAGAAATTGTTGCGATTTTCTCTTTTTGTGATTAAAATTGAGTGATATGTTAAATATTAAGTTATTACTGAAAAACTATTGATTAAAAAAACAAAGACACTGAGAAATGGTCCTATAAACAACTTTACCAATATAAAAGATTACCAGGACTACAAAAATGCAGAAAAATCGGCTTTACTTATCCAAATGTTCCTGTTGGTTCAAAAGTTAAAGTGCAGAGAACCTCACGGCACAACATGAAGTTACCTTAAAATAGAATATAAATGCCTCAGCTTTCATATAAGAAAAAAACTATTAATACTAGTACTGTGTACAGTCAGTCTCTCCTGAAGACTAAATTAAACAATAATTATAAACTAATTAAATAAATGGCTCAGGCTTCATAGAAGAAAAAAAACAATTTGAACAGAATCTCACAGTATGATGCTGAAGCTGCCTAAACAATAGAAAATAAAATACCATTTTGGCAAAAATGTTGGCATCCATTAATTTCTTGCATTAAGTAAAAAAAAAAAAAAAAAAAAAAAGTGCACACAGTCCTTCACTGTAAACATAACACACTGCTTCTCTTGAACACACGGAAGTAAGGCGGAAGGTAGTTTGTCGACGTCACCTCAAGACGACGCCAATGATTGGTCAAATTTGCGGGAACGTTGCGGTGATTGGATATAATTGCAACACCGCCCTGAATTCGCGGGGATTGGTTGAATTTGCGCTGAAGTTGCAAATCGCAACATCCTGGAGGCTCTGTTTTTTTGCTTGGCCCAGACTTTGTCTCCTCACTCACTGTAGTTTTAGGTACTAAAAATCGATCCATTTTGTCTCTCACGTTGCGCCCCCCCTGAAGAACTCTGGCGCCCCCCAGGGGGGGCGCGCCCCACACTTTGAAAAGCCCTGTGCTACTCTAAAGAAAAGCAGGACCAGAGGGACATATTTGCTCGCAGAATCTAGAAATTCTCGAGCATACAAGCTAGCATCGAAAGTATTATTCTCCTGAATATTGATGTAAGGGAGGAGCTGTATTACATAAGTCCTGAGCTAAGATTTGAGAAATAAGTTTATATACCGTACCGACTTATTTAAGAACATCTTAAGCCTCACTCACAACCTGCTGTAAGTGTTTTGGACACGCACGGGTCACAGGGTTTGGTAGCTCGCAGCCGTGCCGCAGGGTCGCAGTGAAGAAAGTTTGGGGGAGGAGTATAAGCAAAGTACTTGTCAAGTACAGGTTGCACGCCTGACTTCCTCGAGGCGTGGGAAAAATTGTGCCGTCAACCCGTGAAAAGCGTATATCTGACGCACGTGACTTGCATTTTACCAGTTTCCTGCGCTACAAGTACGGGCCGTACTTGTGAAGCATGTGTGACGCACGTGACAAATCACTCATGACTTGCGTGTGATGTAAGCCAGGAGTGGGTATAAAAGCAACGTGTCTGCAGCATTCTGCATCTGTCTTTCGACTGAAGAACACGGGATATTTTGCGGGAAAAATTTTCCAGTTTAAAAAGTTTAGAAAATGGGACCCAAGAAGAAGTGAGCAAAAGTGAAGTAACCCAGCCTGAAACGGAGGAGGAAGAATTTGATGATGATGGACACGGTCAGGGAGAAGTATGCCTTCAAGCCAGCAGAAGGCCCAGCACCCCACCAGAGGGATTTTCACAGGTAAATACACATGCTTTAAAACATTCATTTCGGTATCTATAGGCTTATGTAATTAATATGCTGATTTTCATGTATGTTTCAGCTAACGATGCCCAGAACTGAGGACACTGCAATCCCATCATCGCTGTCAGGCCATTGTGCCATGCTCAGTGATAAGGACATCCCGACACCCTGTCCTACCACTCAGCAGGAGTAGGAGCAGGACAGCAGCTCAGAGTCAAAGTGTGTTTCAGTGCTCAAACTGTTGGGCTATTTAGTTGGGATTTTTTACAACCTAATAAAATATGCGTTATTCCCTTATACTCATGTTTTATTATTTGACGTTCACATGGTAAATTAACATGTACTCAAAAACAGCAAATGAGGTGGTGGTCTTCCCTTCTACAATACTACATGATCGGTTCCTTGGTTCCTCCCCCAATATATATACCCAGTGTCGCGTGCGGGTCGTGTGCGCTGCATGCACGCCACACATAGAGGTAGAAAGTGAGATGTACTTCTGTCTCGGGGGCCACACAAATAGCAAGTGTGGAATACTTGTGTAGTACTTCTGAGGCACGTCACTCGTACAATGACCGTGCGTCACTTGTGCGTCTTACTGTCGTCGCAAAAAGCCCCTACTAGCCGTGCTGCTGACTTGGTTCAGGCGTACAAAAAGAGTACGGGTCCTGTATGTAGTGTTTGTGTTCTTGATTTGTCACAAGACCTGTAGAATTTGCATGTGCAGGACCAAAAGTCTCCATGGGCAGTCTGCGACCTTCTACGGCGCTGAACACACACACACACACACACACACACACACAAGTCTCAAGCACGGTTTTGCCAAATATTTTTTCGTAGACCGCCCGTAGTAGCACGTATGGCGGGTTGTGAGTGAAGCTTTAAATTTAAGAAAATCCGAAACCACAAAGCCAATAATTCATTGTTTTGTCATGTAGATGACAAAATGTAAATTCTAGCAAAGAAATAAAAAAATAAAATTATTTCATTGCAAGGGTTTACAAACCTTGGATGAAAAAGGTAAACGCATTTTTAATTTAGATCAGTAAAAATAGACTGCAAGTGGAAAACTGTCCTGTGGTTGAATTGAAATTTGAAACTCTTTTTAGAAAATCATGGACACCACGTCCTCCAGGTTAAAGAGAAGAGGGACCATCTGGCTTGTTATCAGTGCACAGTTCAAAAGCCAACATCTAACTGTGAGGGTGTATTAGTGCACAGGACATGGGTAGCTTGTACATCTGGAAAGGCATCATTAAATGCTGAATGATATATTCCAGGTTTTGGAGCAATATGCTGCCATCCAGACAATTTTTTTTTTTTTCTGGGAAGGCCTTCCTTCTTTCTGCACATATTAAAATTGCATGGATTCATAGTTTAAAAATTAAAAAAAAAAAAGTCCAGGTGCTTAACTGGCCTGCCTGCAGTCCAGACCAATTTAAACCATTTGGCACATTATGAAGTGCAAAATACAACAAAGACCACCACAAACTGTTGAGTAATTGAAATTGTATATCAGGCAAGAATGGGACAACATTTCTCTTAAAACTAAAGCAATTGGTCTCCTCAGTTCCCAAACGTTTACAGTGCGTTGTTAAAAGTAGAGGTGATGCAACACAGTGGTAAACATGCCCCTGTCCCAACTTTTTTTTTTTTGAAACGCATTACTGACATCAAATTCAAAACAAAAGTCATCAGGAGACGACATATACCCCCCCCGCTCCAAATTTTCCTAAGTTGAATTGGTTGTCATGGAAATATGGGGGGGAGGAAAAAAAATTTCACAGAAATGCCAAATTGTCAAAAGGCAAAACTCCTCTAATCACTTAACATAACTTAGGTTTTGTGAAAAATTTCCTAATAGTTTTGAAGTTATGCTCCGGAAACTAAAACGTTTACAGACGGACAGACAGAGCAATAGCTATATCCCCTCGCATTATATGCCAGGGGGGGATAATGAGCATGTGTTTTTCAAAAAACAATAAAATCTCTCAGTTTCAACATTTGACACTGAAGTTCCATACTGAACATCAAACAAAACTCAAAAAATAAACTCAAATATCGTGCTCCGAGTACAAATTACGTGAGCAAACCCGAGATTGTGACATCACTTCTCCACCATATGACTTACCGAGGCTGAGATCTAGTGGATACACTGCTTCTAAATTCTTGTAAGCAACCCTGAAGATGCCCGAGTCTCAAGTGTTTGGCTGTAAAAATAAGCCCGATCACTGAAGCAGTGAAAAACACACACACACACACACACCCACC
Organism: Neoarius graeffei; assembly: GCF_027579695.1. Classification (NCBI taxonomy): domain Eukaryota; kingdom Metazoa; phylum Chordata; class Actinopteri; order Siluriformes; family Ariidae; genus Neoarius; species Neoarius graeffei. Next base: position 41,309,082 of record NC_083577.1, read on the forward strand.
CCCTTTGGGAGCATTTTGCTGCCTATAAATGCTACATCGCCAGCTACATACTGGTTTTTTCCCCCCCTTTCAAAAATTTAATTTTCCATGTATTTTTCTGTGAGACGCTTTTGCCTGTCATTTGTTTTTCTCAGTGAATAATCTTTAGACAGCAAGAATGGCACTGCTATGAAAATGTATATAGTTTATTCGTATCTGTGTCAGTACTGCATATGTGTTATCTAGCAGAGTTAGATTTACACTTCGTAAAAGTGAAGTCTGTTGATTCACATATTTTGTTGACAGCTTTATAAAAAAAAAAATTTCACATGGTTACAGAATTTCTGCTTTGATTTTTAGCATTCGAAGCCTTTGTCATATATACACACACACACAAACACTGAAATTCCTTTTCTGCATTTAACCCATCTGAAGCAGTGAACACACACACACACACACACACACACACACGAGAGCAGTGCGCTACAGCACCAGGCCTTTCAATTACATGAAACCTGTGACCGATAACGTCGTAGGCGCCCAAATTAAGGTCAAGCGCCCAAAATATGCTACCAAGTGTGTTAAAATGTTGACTAAATAAACTTGGATGCATAAACCCCAATGTCTTGACTTTCTTCTTTAAAAACACCGAAATTAGCGAGAATTAGCATGTATTTCTCGTAATTGACGCGAAATCCGCACCACTCCCATGTAGTCCGACGAACTCAGAACTAGCCGTAAGCCTCGCGCAGAGCACGAATTCTCCATCAACGGTGATCGGCATGCCATGATTTTGTGGAGGAGCGAGACTCGTGTACCAATGACCAGAGCGGGATTTCCACATTAGGTAAATCATTTTTATATTGTTTTATGGCGGTTGGCAAATAGCTTTTAGGTGCATTACCGCCACCTTCTGGACTGGAGCGTGAACCAGAATGTTTCCTACACTATTGTGCTAATTTCTCCTCATAATTCCTGTATCATTTAAAGGCGTCACGCAGTGGCGATAAAAGTCGCATTATTCTGCACCAGAATGCTTTCAAGATTCGAAATAAATTGACCGTCGATTTTTCAAAAGCTTCCCGCGGTTGTAATCGGTCCTTATTTGATCATGCCCATCACTTGAAATTTCCCGCGTTCGCAGCGCCCCCTCTCGGTCAATGGAACAGCTGCGTGACGTCATACCAGTAACTACTCGGTGCAGTTGCAATGACGGACACACCAGAAAATAGGAGCGATGCTGAGGAAATTAGCTTTGATTTTACCGATACAGAAGAAGAAAATGGCCCACAAGTAGAGATTTTGACAGCTGAATGTCCTGGTGGTATCCAGCCTTACAGATTTGAACCTGAGCGCTCATCTTCAGAAGAAAATGAGGACAGTTCTGACGACGACAGAAACGAAGAAAAGAGAATGAAGACCGGCGACTTGAAGACTTGTTTTGGTTGGTTTCTCTGACTAAATCACTAGTTATGTGTATTTTTAAAGACCATTTTCACTTGAATTAGAATGCTGTGTGATTAATCTATGATTATGTGTAATACTGATAGCTGTAGGGGGTGAAAGTATAGCTAGAAAGATTGAATTCTAGCAACTTGACAGCTTGCGATCTCGCGAAATGCAGTGGGCCTTCTGATACAGTAGACCCCTTGATATTCCAGTTTTCATCATTTTCCTTTTATTGCGGTTGATTTTAACTTGATATTCAGTATGTTATAGGCTGGGAGTATTGAGCTTTGTATTGTATTGTTTAGTAAACGTACAATCGTCAGTAATAAGTGATAATTATTAGTTAAAGGCAGCTCTGTGGCATAAATCTTTCAATTAATCTTCTGTCATCCATTTGCTAAAATTATGTGCCACATGTGTTATCAAGACAACACTTCATGTGACAAAGAAAGATATGACAAATACATAAATGTATGAAAATCATTTTGTACAATTAATGATTGATACATAGAAACACTTAAAACATGTGTGTGGCAGCGGGGGCGTGGTCAAGTGCCGGTCTGTGACAGGAGGGCGGAGCCAGGGAAGGTGAGTGGCAGAATCATTACACCTGACGGTAATTAACCTGTGTTTTGTGTGTTTTCCCAGTAACCGCGCCCTATTTAAGGAGGCAGAGGGAGAACAGAGAAGAGCTTATCCCGGGACAAGAACACAGTGTGTGTGTTTCGCTATCAGATTAAAACTGGCGGTTATACTGAAAAGTCTGGCAATAAAAAGCCTATTTGCATCTGAAGCGTTGTACTGCCATCCTCTGTGCTCCACCCACACTTCAGAGAGCTCTACAGTGGTACCAAAACCCGGGACAAGGTGGAGCACCAACCTCACAGCCCCATGGAATCCTCCCCGTTCGCGGACCTGGTCCACGCCCTCGCCACGGCTCAGCGAAGCCAGCACCAGGCGCTCGTCACGCTCCGAAAGGAGCAAGAGCGGCGCTTCGAAGCCCTGGTGCTGGCCCAGCAGGAAGATCGCGAGGCGTTCCGGCATCTCCTCGCGTCGGCGGGGTCCACCAGCGCCCCGGCCGCGGGCCCGCAGGACGACCCCGAGGCGTTTCTCACATTGTTCGAGCAGGTCGCCGAAGCCTCGGGGTGGCCGATGGAGCAGCGCGCGGCGCGCCTCCTCCCCCTCCTGACGGGAGAGGCGCAGCTGGCCGCGCTATAACTCCCCGCCGACTGGCCTACGCGGACCTTCGCCGGGCTGTCCTCCAGCGCGCGGAAGCGCTGGCGCTGTTGTTCTGGCGTGCGCCCCACGCGCTGGAGGACGGCCCGGTGAAGGTCCGCGTAGGCGGCGCGCCGCGCGCTGCTCCATCGGCCACCCCGAGGCTTCGGCGACCTGCTCGAACAATGTGAGAAACGCCTCGGGGTCGTCCTGCGGGCCCGCGGCCGGGGCGCTGGTGGACCCCGCCGACGCGAGGAGATGCCGGAACACCTCGCGATCTTCCTGCTGGGCCAGCACCAGGGCTTCGAAGCGCCGCTCTTGCTCCTTTCGGAGTGTGACGAGCGCCTGGTGCTGGCTTCGCTGAGCCGTGGCGAGGGCGTGGACCAGGTCCGCGAACGGGGAGGATTCCATGGGGCTGTGAGGTTGGTGCTCCACCTTGTCCCGGGTTTTGGCACCACTGTAGAGCTCTCTGAAGTGTGGGTGGAGCACAGAGGACGGCAGGACAACGCTTCAGATGCAAATAGGCTTTTTATTGCCAGACTTTTCAGTATAACCGCCAGTTTTAATCTGATAGCGAAACACACACTGTTCTTGTCCCGGGATAAGCTCTTCTCTGCTCTCCCTCTGCCTCCTTAAATAGGGCGCGGTTACTGGGAAAACACACAAAACACAGGTTAATTACCGTCAGGTGTAATGATTCTGCCACTCACCTTCCCTGGCTCCGCCCTCCTGTCACAGACCGGCGCTTGACCACGCCCCCGCTGCCACAGTGTGTTTTTAAAAAAAAATACATTTTTTCTATCAATACCTAGCCATGACCTTGAAATCAGATCCATTGATAACAACAGTCACAAATAGTGTTCAGTGTTCGTTGTTACAGCCAAACACAATACACCGATTAGGCATTTTGTATCACAGAATATTAATACATCATTTCATAGTGTTTTGAGTGTTCAAAACTATCCACAAACTGAATAAATCCACAAAATCCGCAATGTAAACAACTCTGGTAAACGCACGCTATAGAGAAAACATGGGGACAGACCAGCATCACCCAAGGGAGGTTACTGGTATGACGTCACACATAAGTTGACCTAGTTAACGGCTGGCTGCCTAAATTTGGCTGTGCGCGTCAACTTTAAATGCTTGTAGCGGGCGTATCGTGACACTGAGATTACGGGAAACCGAGGGGCTTGAATAACCCACCAAACCCGACATTTTGACACATGATATAGTCTGATTGCTGAAATTACCGCACGACGCCTTTAAAAACAGCCCAATATCCCACATTATCTGACCTCAACTGCAAACTCTCTCTGATACCTTGTGTCATATGATTTAAATCAGGTAAAAGACAATAAAAGAGAGCTATTTGGGACACAACTGTGTGTTTTTAAGATACAGCTTGCATTTTAAATCCACACAGTTGTGCAAGTGTGGGTGGAATCAGTGGACAGGAGCTTGGTCCTCTTGTTGATGGTCTTAGACACTGGCCTTTCACTTAAACTAAGCTCTTTTACCCGACTACATGCTGTGAATTGCACTGCCGATTCTTGTGATGTGACTGAAAAACCTTTTGTGTTGCAGGTCTGCTACAGGTTTGTCTCTTTGATGGCAACAGCGCAGAACTTGCTTTTTCATTCCCAGGCTCCTTTCCTCCAGGCTCTCTTCAGGCCCCAGCACATCTTTTAAATACTAACTGTATTCTAATTATTTTTGTCGTCATATACATCAAGAGGGATTAATGCTGTAGACATTTTTCAATAAAGGTAAAAAGAACATTCAGAGACTTCTTTATTTATTCATAACTTTGTAGCTAAAAAAGCAGCAGCAGGTTTAAACACAGAGCGCTGGGAAAACAGCACTTTGCATGTGCAGAAAAGCCCAAATTGCCCCAGATCACGACGGAAAAAGCCCAAATTCAGAAATACAGGGTGTAGCCCAAATCATGTAATTGAAAGGCCTGAGCACCTAGGGATTTTTTTTTAATTAGAAGCCTTTATTTGATGGCATACGAGGGAACTGGTTCCGTCACAAGTGGATATCCAGTTTCAGCGCAAATGGTTGCGGCCAGGTAAACCTCTTTTTAGCAAGATCATAACTTTTTAAAAGGATAAATTGTTATAAAGTTGCTTGGTTTTTTTAATACGTTGCAGGGGGAACATCAGAGCACTTGCTGTGATCGGCAAACATCATTTATTTTTTGGGTTTTGTTTGATTTTAAGAGAATGTTTTAATGCATCAACCTGATTTTTGATGGCTTTTGTGACTGTACAACGTCCATCTGTATGAAATGTCACCACCACAGGGTACCCGATCATAAGTGTAAGGCAACATATCGCAAACCCTTGACCACCGGAAAACAATTTGTATATCTTTATTTACATAAGAGAGATGCTTTTTTTTTTTTAATCCAGCACTTATTTATAATTTGCTTTAAAAAAAAAAAAAAAAAAAAAAAACACACACATGGGATTATTTACTAACACATTTGACACTCATCAGAAGCACTGCTTTTAGGCAGTGCCTATATACAATGTTATCTTTGTACAGTGGTACTATTTTCAATAAGATATAGGGTTTCCATGATTTACAACTCCTCGCATTCTGTTTTTATTTTAATTTTACACAGTGTCCCAACATTTTTGGAATTGGGGTCGTACTAAAATCTGTCATCCGGAGTTGTAGAATTACTGTACTTATTTCTGATCCAGTTCTACTCCTCCAAAGGCCTCTTATTTTGTCCATGGTTGTCTCGGGTTTACATGGAACAATACTCCAAACTGAGGGTGCAAGAAGCCGCCGAGCATGTATAAGACCCATAAAGTTTCCAGCAGATTCAGCAGCAGTTAGTCAGGTCACGAGACATGAATCCAAGGAAGCTTTATTACTGTTTCTAACTTTTTTTTTGTCAGAGTTTCTTAATAATAATAATAATTAAAAAAAAAAAAAAAAAAAAACACAACTCACAAACTTGTACTATACCCATAATAAAAATACTGCAGGTCAAGTGACTGAATGACGACAACTGCACCATTATGATTAATTCAAAGTGGATTATCAATATGCAGAAGCATGTGTTTTACCTGAGGCTGTTGAGGTTCTCCTGACCAGGTCCGAGTGTTTCCTGTGTGCCCCAGAGCCATGGGTTGAGAGTGAGGAACTGCCCCAGCTCCGGCGCCCCCCCTGTGGTGATGGTGCAGCAGACTGCGGTTTCTCAGCCGCTGAAGGAGGCCGACCTTCCTCTGTGTGCACACCAGTAGAACAGAAAGAAGACTGAAATTCAGCCCCAGCCACAGAAACACATCACTAATGATGGGATGGTTAGCTGTTTCAGTGGAATCACACCCACCGCTGCCAATCTGCTTTTCCCTGAATTGTGTGTGGTTTAAGAATTCCTTGCGGTGCTTATATTTTTTTGGATAACAAGAGCCAGACTTACCAAGCTTTTTTGCTGGGGCAATGTTTGCACCTGACTTTTCTAAAAAGAATAAAAGGCAGAAATTAGATATTAAATTAAAGCGTAATTACATTTCCTCCTGGTTTAAGTTTTTTTTCTTCTTCTAGAATGATCGTTTACAATCAGCAAATGCTGATGAAATTACATCAAACTCTGTCACTTACAAGTACACACTATCCAGCTCACCATAGCCAACTTGTTTATTCTTCAGTACTTTCAATAACACACACACACACACACACACACACACACACACACAATCAGATCCCTTTCTACAAGTGTTCTATAAACCCTTGCTAAAAATCATATTCATGAACATGGTTTTGATCAGACAGGCCCTTTACCAGCCCTGTTCTAATATTACTCGCTAAGAAGAAGAAAGAAAGCTGGTTAAAGTGAAGCTGGAGAACCACATGACTGTGTATAAAATTCCCACTGTGTTCATGGAACTGCTCCACCCACATCACATGACTTCAAACTCTTGGCAAGGTCACTGTTATTATCCCAGTGTTAGGAAATCCCACATCTTGTCTACACTTGTGACCAGGCTCTAAAGAATGCATAACAAAGCAAAATCTACAGTGTCACACCTCACGTTTCCCACATATGGTCACACGTATACGGCGCAGTCCCTTAAAGAGCAAAGTTAGTATCTGAAACCGTCTGATGCAGCTATTAGCAAGGGAAAAGGTTCCCAGGAAGGTTTGTAAAACCACCATCAGTCACCTTTGTTGAAGCGGAAGAGGCTGACTAAGGAGCTGTAGGCTGAACGCAGTGGGGGTTCATCCTGATCCGGGCTGAGGGGTTTGAAGTGAGTCAGGTGGGAAGGGCTGGTGGGAGACAGGGGCGGCTCGGAGTTCCAGTCTAGCGTGGACGAGGATGACGTGGACTTATCGTCAGAAGCCATATCACTGCTCCTGTAACAACATAAGAGACTGTAACTTCTGCTGGGTAATTAGCCACTTCATGTGAAACCCATGTCACGCTTGTGTGTTTTACCATGTAAATACCCTACATGTGCTCTAAAAACAGGAACAGAGTGCATGGTTTTTGCTTTCTTGTCTCATAAAGACTTGCTCCCACTTGTTTCCATTCCAACTGGCCTCTTAATTTAGTTCCAGGTTTGAATGCTTTACATGACATATAGCACAACCCCCTTGATGCAGAGGGAGCTATTTTTGTAGTTAAACCCAATCAATCAATGAACCAACATTACACAATCATTTATCTTATACCAGAGATGCCAACGTTAACAAATGAAAGAGAGTAGCATCTCCGAGAGCAGCGAGATGAAGCTGAGCAAAGTGAGGCTTCCTATTAAGACCAAAACCAAATTTCAGGGAAACTCAGAGATGCAATCTAGGCCATTTTTGAGGAAAATAAATGCAGGGATTACTGTCCAGTATAAGTTCAATTATCCAAACTCTCTGGGTGAAAAAGTTTGGCTAACTAAGAGGATGTTCAGATAAAAGGGGTTAGGGTAACTGCTTGTACTGTACAGTGTTTCAGTAGTTTCATCATGATCAACAACAAAAGCCAGAGTAAAAAGACAAAAGATTTATGGATAGGTCTTTCAATAAACAACAAAATTAAATACTGTATTTACTTCCTGAACTGTGCACCAGTCTGGACTTAACGTTTTGTTGTCTCGATAGCCGATTTGTAGGAATTGTGTTTGGCCGTGTATTCAGCTAGAACTTGCTGTTCAGATAGCCTCCTCTTTTTAGGAGGAAACGCCATCATTCACAATCCACTTCACACCTGAGACTAGTTTGTGAGAGAAATCGAAATTTCAGTTCTGGAACACGACCGACGAAGACAGTTTGCTTCCAGGAAGACGACTATGCATCACTACTGTGCATTTCTGAGCACTGCATTTAACACATGGTGTGATTGGCCGAAAGTATGAATCAGGTCACCTCTTGGCCAGTAGTGACACAGCTAACATAAGGATACGGAAATTCCTGGAATTATCCAAATCAGTGTTAACAATGGCACGTGAACAGTCCGAACGCCGAAAATACATTGATTAAATCGATACACGGGAAAAACTGGTTGAAAAACGTATTATTTTCAGGTCTAAGCATAACACTGTAATTGTGCTTCAAATCTCTAGCTGCTACGCCCAAAACGTGCATGTTGGCATCTCTGTTATTCAAACCGGATGAAGGATATTTGCTACGGACCCACAAACCCATTGCAATCCTTCTCCAGGAGAGCCACATAATCAAGAGCTCCCATCCGAGGATCCCGGGCCTCTCCTTGGCCGCACATACCAAGAGCAACACCCACAGCATAGCCACCTTCATCAGGAATTTAACAAAGTGGAGTTCTCTAGCTACCTCCCCATCAGACTCCAGCATCAAATGGGCCAGAACAAGTCGAAGGCATCACTATCATCAACATCTACAAGCCCCTACCTTACTGGCTTCAACCTTACGACATCCCTACATTTGCCCCACCTTGCATCTATACTGGAGATTTCAACTGCCACAGTACCACCTGGGACTACAGTTCAACTAATCTGGACAGCAACGCACTCTCGGACTGGGCCTCAGCTTCTGACATGCATCTGTTATACGATCCCAAACACCCAGACAGCTTCCACTCAGGTGCAGGCATGCAAACTGGTCAGGGGTGAAAAAGGTGAGAAGGATGCACGGGGACACAGCACGCGCGCAAAAGTACATTTCGTAGTCTACGTTACAAAAAAAATTGCAACCAGTGACATCTTGAATTTAATACAGTACAAAATAACTTTCCATAAACATGTCTTAATAAGTTACTGTTGAATGGCCGGTAAATTGTACCATTTATTTGTCAGTGGCCGGTAAAGTTTGATATTTTGTGAAGTTAATTTTCACCCCTGTGTACAACACAGTGGGCTATTTACAAAAAGGTATATATTACTGCCTGTGCTATCTAACAGACGTACCCCAGAGGACACACCTGGCCAATCCCTGTCTGTCAATTTTCTTAAAGACATCACCTATGTGAAATCAGGGGCGGATCTAGAAAAATATTTATGGGGTGGCAAGAGGGGGGCAGGAATTGAGGGGTGGCAACGTATTACAGACATGTATATATACTGAATTTAATCACAGTTTGACGACAAATAGTATGTACACACTACAAAACGGCACAGACTGCCATTTACAAACTCATACAGATAAACTTAATCTCATGCCTTTATTGTTCACGAAGAACACACATTCTCAGATGAGGTCTATACCGTTTCTGGACAGTTTTATACTGTATATGCAAAAGAACAGACACTAAAAAACAACAATAACAACACTGCTTCAAGTTCAGCATGATTTAAACCATTTACACCAGTGTCACATTTTATAGTTTTTTTTCCTCACGCTTTGTAAAGGCTCACCAGTGAGCAGAACATGAACTTGTCATGCCTACAACAGCTGAATGCGGCGATTTCCATGTTGCTCAGCAAAACGCTTCACAAATTTATCAAGCTCTAATGCTTTTGTGCGCTTTGATTCAATGCTGAGTACAGCCAAACTTGATAGTCTCTTTTCTGTCATAGTCGACCGCAAATAAGTCTATGAGCCTGAGAGATGAAAAACTTCGTTCACAGGATGCACTGCTCACAGGCAAGACAACCGCTATTTTACACAACCTGAACAACTCAAAAAAAAACAACAACATCCTCTTGGTATGGGTCCAAAAACAGTGAACTCCATGAGAGTGGTAGGACTCTCCTGTTCCCCCTTTTTTCTGTCTCGTACTCTCCTCGTCTGATGTAACTCATGTTTAAGATCCTCAATATTTGAATCATAAGCTTCAGCCAATAGCAATGTTTTCCTTGACAGACGGTGAATCAATATTAACTTTTGTGGCCGACTTTACACAAAACTAATGTCAGACCTAGCTAACATTAGGCCAAAAAAAAAAAAAAAAAAAAAAAGTGTGTTTCAGGTAACATGAAATACTAAAATAAGGTCGGTAGGTAGGAAATTTTTCTTAATTTGTTTTATTTTGTTCGAAAAAATTAACACAAGTAAACATCTTACAAAATAGTATTTTGGCACAGAATCCTTTATACCACACATCATAATAAAATAAGTGTTTTAAATCTTTAAACGAATAAAAAAAATATCGCAAGAGTTCGAGTTATGATCTGCGGAAGCGTATTGCTGCCACACTCAAAAAAAAAAATTGGCTTAGACTCAAGTAATTACGTGAAAAGATATTGTTAACAGAGTTATCACGTTTTTACAATATATTTATCATGTAATAACATATCACGTAATTTCATGATACGAAATTATCACGTTATTTCATGACATTTTCATGTGATAATGTGAAAACACCTTATCAAGAAATAACGTGAAAATATGGTTTAACGTCCTAGGCTAGGCTACTTCCATTAAAAGCAGACGGCCTCGCCTCGCCTACTGTAGAACTTGGGTCGAGCAAAAACACCGAGCAAAAACATGGCTGAATCCTGAATGACTCCTATTTGTATAAATAGGGGACTACATAGGTGGCAAAATGTAGTGTTTTTCCCTGCCATGGAAGTGCACTTGTATACTGAAGAGGAAGCAATTTGCATTACAGCCAGGAGGGCTGATAGAAGTGGCAAAACATTTTACTTTTTATCGTTTCTTTCACAATTTGAATGCGTTGAAACAAAAAATTATGACAAACTAACACCACTTACACTAAAATATCGAGGGAAATTTGTAATAAAAACTTTACGGTCGGCAATTTCGACGCGGAAATTCTCGATCGGTCGGGTTACCGGAAACACTTTTTTTTGCCTTACATGTATAGTTAGCTAAATAACCTTCTCCAACCTGATTTTTATCCTCTCAAAATCAGCATCGCAACTATACTAGCACTGTTCATTCATTATAATTTCATTTTTTGATAGATAGTTAATCAGCTTTTACCCCTTTCCTCCCGTGTCTCCTTTCCTCGCGACTCCTGGCTCCCTCGCTTCGCGCCTCTCAATTTTCCAAAACAACCAATCTCTGGCGTTATCTCGTGCTGCATTCGCCACAGTCGGACATTGGAAATTCGCGCACGTAAATGTCAAATTGGCCGTAATTTTTCTTTGAATTCGTCGCTGCCAACTGGGGTAGCAGCAGGGGTGGCAAGGCTTTCTTTTAGAGTGGCATATGCCACCCCGGTAGATCCGCCCATGGTTATTCACCCCCGAGCGCGCTGGAAACTGTTCCATTGGTATTCAGATTCAGTCGCGAGATGAGGTTGCCAGATCTCTCTATAAAAAGGTGACTTTGCGGTCTGAATCTGTGGAATAATCGTAAGCGAGGACTGGCAACCAGCAGTGGGTTGTGCACCAGCTGATCAGAACTCCAATGGAAAAGAAGCGTGTTAGTAACTGTTTATCTTGATTGGCTGTAACCTTGTAAGTGAAATGTTTGGCAACAATAGCATTGTAGCCTGCCTACCCCCCCCCCCCAAAAAAACTCTTCGGATCTACACGATTCACACAAGTGACCTATTTTGGGACCAAAACGGCGAATTTCGCCGAAAGGTGAGGAGTTTGCATGTGTGCAGGTGGAATACTACCTCAAACCCTGACCTAGCCTTCGCAAACCTGAATGGCCCCGAATCACACCACACCATCTTGGATCACTTCCCGAAATCACAACACAGACCATTATTGATGACCTCAGAAAGTCTTATTGCATCAGTTCCAACCAAACCAGTCAAGAGATGGAACTTCCGTAAGGCTGACTGGGCTCAGTTCAAAAGCCTTGTGGACTCATAACTAGATGGCCTTTCCTCCCCAACTTCCATTGACTTGGATCATGCATGTTCAGCCCTTTGCCAACTTCTCATCAAAGTAGCAAAGAGTGCCATCCCACACGACTTCCGTCGGCGCTACATTCCTGTCTGGGACGAGGAGTGTGATTCACACTACGATGAATTCCTGCGTGCCGACCCTGGAGGTGTAGAGACAACTCGGTCAAGCAAGAAACCTCTGCACTGTGGCAAGCTCCTGGAATCGATGGCCTCCTCTCAGCACCATTCTTAGCTGAAGAACTTTCTTCTGCTATCCACCAACTTCCAGTCTTTGTACTGGTGCCCTGGCCCTAGTCTACAGTGCTGCAGAATATGCTGCACCAGCAAGGTGCTGGAGCACTTACGCACAAAAGCTGGACATCACCCTCAATGGTACAATGAGAACCATCACTGGCTGCCTGCACCCCACCCCAACTGAATTCCTGCCCATGTTCTCAGACATTGTTCCCTACGGAGGGCTGTGGGCACAACACACATACTGTACAAGCTAGTGAGCAAGGCTATGGAGGATGACAAACATCTTCTACATAAGCGCACACAGGATGCCTAACATCTTGGCCACCAACGCCTGCACTCCCTTCGCCCCCTTCTCCTGCCATGCAGCATCCCTGAGTGGCTCCAACTTCAGCACTCTTGACCAATGGAGGACTGACTGGCAGCAGACCTCCAAACCATCGAACTCAACATCATGTAAAACCACCACCAGGAGCTGATCTGCCCTGCAGAGAGTGGGTCACACTTGATTGTCTGCGCAAGGGGGTTGACCAGTTCAGTACAGACATGGACCGCTGGGAGCTGCGTCCATCCGCAGCATGTACATATGGCAACCCGAAGCAGACTGCCAAGCATATTGTGCATGAGTGTCCCATCCTCTGCCCCAAGAATGCACACATCACCTTGACAAACCCCAATCATCAGGAGATAATCTGGCTGTAGCAGCTACACAACATTATGTGGTGTCTCATACAAAAGAGGAAGGATGTTACAGAACATCTTCAAGCTTAAAAAAAAAAAACCTCAAGCAGAAGATGTGATCAAGCACATGACCAACTCTTTATAAACGAGTTCAATAACCCTGTACTGCATCCACCTGAGAACCATTCGGTGTGGTATAAAGACAGAACACCCACATTTTTATTGTTAACTTGCATTCCTGTTACTTTATAGACAGCATCAATTTTCTAAATATATATGCATTTATTGTAGGGTTTTTTTTTTATCCATACAAAATCCCCCAACAGAAAGGGCAACATGACAAATTGTACACATGTAGTCTGTGTGTGAAAATTAAAGTACAACGAGGAGAAAAAAAAAAAAAAAACCTTTCCATTTTCTCAAAAAAACATTTTTCCACTGAAGCCTGTGTGCAAAACAGCTCATAGACATAACCCTGCCTAGTCATGTGCTCTGAATAATGCTCAAAAAATGCTACAAAATGAAAGGAGGAAAAAGATATCTGGTAAAGTGTTACCCATAAGATATGGATAATTTTGGGCAACAAGGGAACCCAGTGTAACAACAATTCATACAGGCCCTTGAGATTTCTACATAGAGTAATTTTATCAGCATCATAAAAGCAATCAAATAATTAAGCACCTTAAAGCATATACGCAGAACCATGGCCTCACTTTCGTTTATAAATGCCTTGAGACCTCAAGAATGGCACAGGAATAGTTTTAAGCATTAACAAATCTAATACAGTAATTTTTATGATTAAAGTGATTTATATAGGTAGCGGTCTGAGTGAATGACCTTGACGTCTGTAACGTCACAGCAGGAAGTCTATTGGTCTCATTGCCATTTCTGCTATACTAAAACACAGAGCTGACTGCAACTCCGATCCTCCATTTTGAGCTATTTTATCGTCATGCCATGTAGAGGTGTTACTGCACCCACCAGCAACACGACAGAAGGTGGATTTACGTTGCATTCATGGCCCAATAATGTTCAAACTGCAAAGATTTGGACGCATTTTGCAAGAAGTTCACAGGCACATTGGGCGCCTACGAAGTGGTCTCTCCTCTGCTCTGCACATTTTACTGAAGACTCGTACGAGACCTCTGATCTGTTGAGGAGCGTCGGCTATAAGCCCGTATTGAAAGAGGGTGCAGTACCAACAATTAAAGGAAAAGAAAACTACAAGAAAAGAAAAGTAAGTTCAGTTGCACCAGTTCTCCCAGAGCGTGAGCCGAGGGTTGCTGCTAAAACCCGGTACGGAACGGGACGGGATACATCACTCGGGCAGTGACCTCCCAGCAGTTGTTGCTAAAACCGGTGACGTCCCGTTCCGTCCAGGGTTTTAGTAATTGCCTGAGCCGAGGTATGGTACTCCATATGGAGAAAATAGAGAACGAGTGGGCCAGACGTCTGATTTCTAAACTGGATATTGCTGCCATCTCGCCCTTACGTGGAAGAAGCGAATGAATGGAGAACTGAACGAACAACTGAAAGTCAGATTGTTTCAAAACAATCGGCCACAAGATCGGCCTTCAAGAAGCGAGAACGCAGACGGGTAAGCTCCGACTCTCATTTGGATTTAAAAAAAAAAAAAAAAAAAACACGTTGCTTACCTGCATTTAGATTAATACATGTAACTTGTATTGTGTGTTTAAGTTCCCGGTATAAGATTATTTAATTTGCTGCAGAATGTGATTTCTCAGTTCATCTGATTATTTAATTAGCCTTTTATCAGTGAAAATGTATGCATGTACATGCATGCTGCATAAGTTATAACATCTATCCTGTTTTAATGAGAGTCAACCCACAATCAATGAAGTCAAATCAGTCTTAGTTGAGCAAGTTGGTAACGGTATTTCTTACTTTCACCATAAGTTTTTATTTATATGACTTTGGTCTATAGCTGTCAAAGGCCTCGGCCTTAAAACCGGTTCCCGCTGTGACGTCATGCACTCAGGGCTGGCTGGCTCAGTGGGGCAGCTCCAATGCCAACTTTGCAGTCGATTTTAACTCTCCAAATAAAGAAATAAAATTGTATATATAAACCAAAAAAAACCACACCACACACAGTATATATTATTCCAAGGATGGAGATACTATCCACTCAAAAATGCATTTAAAAATAAAGGTTCTGCGTATCTGCTTTAAGTACATTTGTCCCATCATATCAAATTTTTTATCCCCCCCCCACACCTGTAAAATGGCTGTAAAACAGAAACTATTTGACAGAGACGTCTCCAACTTCAGATTTGTTCATTTGATGGGTAACAGAACCTTTCATGGCAAAATCAAGAAAATTAGGCTGTAAGGTGAACCCCGAAAAGTCTTTCAGAAACAAGATTCCGCTCCGACGTCTCCGAACTACATAATATCCAATTCTTAAAAATGGACGCATTATGAAATGATGTCATCAAAAAGTTCTCACCTTGTAATGCTGTCAATTTTTCGCACGAAGGCTTGAAAAAGCGAACTAATGTCATCGGCGCGGAATGATATTTTGGCACCGCGGAATAAGATTTCGCTACAGAACAGGTTCCACGGTTGCTGACGTAGCCCCATTTCGTAAACAAGAGACCAACATGGCAGCCGCCACAGCCTCGTCTAGCAGCAGTGGAGGAGAGGAAAGTTTGGAAATAACGGCAAAAAGGAGAAAACTTCTTGCACGTAAGCAGTGCTATATGCATATAGCTTCTGTGAAGCACGGAGTGACCCAGGAATTTACCTTCAAACGGTGGAATACATACCGGGACAGTATCCGACAGTGGCTGCAGTTGAGCGGTACAAGGCTTTTTGTTTGGCATCATCAGCCTTGCCGGAGTTATCCATTCCCCCAACAAGTGATGCCCTCCATCAGCACAGCAAAAGGGCAAATTACCAGGCTGCAATAATGAGGTCATGTGTGAAAAAAAACATAGGTGCACCATCACCTGCTGGAAATGGGTGGCATGTTGAAGATGGAAACCTACAGGTCACCTGGATGACACAGAATACAGCCCCTGACTCAGTTTTACACATGATCCACTGTGGGTGCAAAGAAAGTGCCTGTCAGACTGGCAGATGCTCGTGTCTCTGCAGGAGTCTGTTGCACGGACTTGTGCAGGTGTAGCAATTGCTCAAATATGAAGGAGACAGAGGACAAGGAAGACGACCAGTGCCCTGACAGTGATGACGAGGAGTAGCACCTGATTGAATGTTATAGTGTGTTTGTGTGTGTCTTCCCCCCCCTCTCTCTGTCACTGACACCTAGGTCATTGCCTGGATGCTGACCCCTGCCTTTTTGCACCGTGCCACAGGACTTATATATATATATATATATATATATATTTTTTTTTTGTGTGTGTGTGTGTGTGTGTGTGTGTGTGTGTATATATAAATTTGCATTTGTAATGTGTATATATCAGTTTTGTTGTTTACATTTTCTATTAAAGTTTGCAATTTGCCACATAGTTCTGTTGTGTGATGTATGATGACTCAGTCTTGCATCTTCTTTGTTGCCGCTGCTGCAGGTGCATAGTGCTGCCTAGTGCGTTTACCTACCTCGACTGTGCCGCTGCATAGGTAGTGAATACCTGAATCCCTGCCATTGTGCCTCTGAACTGAGCAATAGAACTGCAATATTATATATAGGTTTTATTATTATTATTATTATTATTATTCCTATGGACTCTTCTCCTTCCTGCACAATTTCTTAAATCTTGATCTGAAATCACACGCATTGCCTATATATTATATATGCCATTTTATGGCTAATCCATGGTGTGTATAGCCCACAATGACGAGTCAATACCCTATTCCATTACTGCCTGTGTAACATTGTAGGTCTGTTTTTCAAGCAAATTGTTTTATGGTTGATCAGTACTTTATAGTTAATAACCTAAGACAGGGGTTTTCAAAGTGTGGGAGAGTCAGCCCCCCCTCGGAGAGCAAATAAACAACCGCGCCCCCCCTACAATTTTTTTGTTGCTATACTTAATGTTCCATTCGTATTTTTAAAAAATGGTTGTTGTACACATTATTTTTTCTTTTTCACATTTTAAACATCTGTGCTTTTTAAAACATCTTGTTTTACACATTTTAAACATCTCATAGCATTGTTAGCTAGCACCTCTTGGCAGACAACACACTGTGGCAGTGGAGCATCTTCAGATCCAGTCCATGAAAATCCAAACTTTAAATAATCGTGGTCATACTTCCTTCTTTTTCCAGTCCCCCAGGATTCCGCGGGCCTTTTTTGTGATTGTTGCGGGGGGTTTTCCAAAAAAAATTGCGATGAAAGTTGCGGTGTTTTTTAGGTTTTTGTTGCGATTACATTGCGGGAGGAAGTGAAAGTTGCGAGAAATTGTTGCGATTTTCTCTTTTTGTGATTAAAATTGAGTGATATGTTAAATATTAAGTTATTACTGAAAAACTATTGATTAAAAAAACAAAGACACTGAGAAATGGTCCTGTAAACAACTTTACCAATATAAAAGATTACCAGGACTACAAAAATGCAGAAAAATAGGCTTTACTTATCCAAATGCACCTGTTGGTTCAAAAGTTAAAGTGCAGAGAACCTCACAGCACAACATGAAGTTACCTTAAAATAGAATATAAATGCCTCAGCTTTCATATAAGAAAAAAACTATTAATACTAGTACTGTGTACAGTCAGTCTCTCCTGAAGACTAAATTAAACAATAATTATAAACTAATTAAATAAATGGCTCAGGCTTCATAGAAGAAAAAAGCAATTTGAACAGAATCTCACAGTATGATGCTGAAGCTGCCTAAACAATGGAAAATAAAGTACCATTTTGGCAAAAATGTTGGCATCCATTAATTTCTTGTATTAAGTAAAAAAAAAAATAAAGTGCACACAGTCCTTCACTGTAAACATAACACACTTTCAGTGTTGCCAGATACTGCTGACGTTTTCCAGTCCAAAATATGTTCAAAACCCGCCAAACTGCACTTGAAACTTCCCAATCTGGCAACACTGCGCGCATGCTGCTTCTCTTGAACACACGGAAGTAAGGCGGAAGGTAGTTTGTCGACGTCACCTCAAGACGACGCCAATGATTGGTCAAATTTGCGGGAACGTTGCGGTGATTGGATATAATTGCAACACCACCCTGAATTCGTGGGGATTGGTTGAATTTGCGCTGAAGTTGCAAATCGCAACATCCTGGAGGCTCCGTTTTTTTGCTTGGCCCAGACTTTATCTCCTCACTCACTGTAGCTTTAGGTACTAAAAATCGATCCATTTTGTCTCTCACGTTGCGCCCCCCCCCCCCTGAAGAACTCTGGCGCCCCCCAGGGGGGGCGCGCCCCACACTTTGAAAAGCCCTGACCTAAGAGAATGAATACATGAATGGTCCTAGTCATAGACCATTACACCATATTTTGTACTATAATAATGGTGATAAAAATTATTTTTATTCTAATAATAAACACTTCAATATACCACATATATGCAATATTGTCTTAGTGATGTATTTAAAGCACTATTTAGGACTTAGAAGACATTTCACCCACTTTGGAGGGTGTTTTGGAGACTTTTTCTACTAATGTGACTGTAATTACGCAAGCTGTCAGCTGATCTGTGGTCAAAAATCGGCAACGCGATTGGTCCAGACCGGTCACGTGATGTCCCGACACGTCATTTTTAGAGGAAAATACTTCGCCATGTGATCGCTCAGTGTGAGGAATTGACAGGATTATAAGGTGAGAAACTTTTTTTCGCCACACTTTCTAGTACTCATTCTTAGTTTTAAAATAAATATTTCGTAGTTCGGAGACGTCGGAGCGAGATGAAACGAAAACGGGGTTCACCTTACGGCCTAAATCCAAGGTCAAAGGGCATGGGCCATTGGTTGATTTGGCATAATATGACCCTATACACTCCTTGTGTACATTATTTTGCAGAGGTGGACAGTAACGAAGTACATTTACTTGAGTACTGTACTTAAGCACACTGAGTATCTGTACTTTACTTGAGTATTTTTTTTTGGAAACTTATGACTTTTACTTCACTACATTTGAAAGACAAATATCGTACTTTTCACACCACTACATTTCTATCAAGGTCCTCTTTACTCGTTACTATGAAGCAGCTTTGAAAGTGGATGTTTTTTTCTTTTCTAAAACGTGATTTATTTTTTCCTCAGGTGACACTGAGACAGCCGATCAGTAATCACTAGGGTCACTTCACGTCCACAGACTGTATAAAATCAAGATCAGTGATTTCTCAGCAGCATTATTTGAACACGATCAGTTGATGGCAGAATGGAAGGAGGCGGCTCTTCTGGGGAATGCACGCACCCAAGGCCCATGAACCCAAGTTTCAGTTTTCTGAAAGGAATAAAGATTAATTTCGTTTTAAATGTTTGGTTTGTTTGTCAAAAACAAACCACATCACGGCCTATAAAAACTCACCATTCACCCTGCGGAAGCATATTGAAGTATATAAACATTTTATTCCAAGAGAAAGCTTGCAATTAAATTGTCTGTGCTTTCAGAGCTAGTGATAACGCTGCAATAGCTATGCAGTCTGGTTAGTCAAATGACTTTCTATGGATTTGTCCTCCAAGTTGCCATCGCCTTGTCCACGGCTAACGTTAACACATAGCTAGTTAACTAACATGAATAATGTTAACTTATCTGAGGTCCTTTCAGAAATATGTTTTAGCATAATCTTGCCAAATAAACAGAATGTAGAAATCTCTCTTTTCTAGTAGCATTAGCTACCCAATATGATTTCGAGTTTGAAAAGAGTTTGCGAGCGTGTCAGGTGGCGCTTCACTGACTAGCAACGTTAAACCACCATGATGCACAGCATGCGTTCATTCTGTGAATTCACATTTCTGTCTTTGGTAACGGCGTTAGGTTTTGTAAGTGTTGTGGCAATAATACAACAATGCGATGACAGAAAATGTACTTTTAATACTTAAGTTGTTTTAAAATCAATTACTTTAAGTAAAAATTTGACTGGAGAACTTTCACTTGTATCGGAGAAACATTTAACCAGTGGGATCTGTACTCTGACTTAAGGAATGAAGTTGGGTACTTTGTCCACCTCTGATTATTTTGTGAGACTTAATTTCAGGAATGACATGAAATTATTATACCTGGCGTCATTTTAAACCCATTTTCATTCCCAATAACTGAAAGTTTCACTTCCTAATAACAATAGGTAACAATAATATTGACAGGGGTTGGTTAGTCAGTTCCTCTTTAGAGAGACAGGATTAAACATTCTTTCAGGATTAAAAAAAAAAAAAAGTCAAAACTCTCTCACAGTCTGAATATAGAGGAGAGGGAAAAGGAGAGGAGGAAAGGAGAGGGGAGGAGGAGAAAGGAGAGAAGAAAGGAGGGGAGGAGGGAGAGGAGAAAGGAGAGGGGAGGAGAAAGGAGAGGGGGGAAGGAGAAAGGAGGGGAGGAGAAGGGAGAGGAGAAAGGAGAGGGAAGGAGAAAGGAGGGGAGGAGAAGGGAGAGGAGAAAGGAGAGGGAAGGAGAAAGGAGAGGAGAAAGGAGAGGAGAAAGGAGAAAGGAGAGGAGAAAGGAGAGGGGAGGGGGAGGAGAAAAGGAGAGGAGGGGAGGAGAAAGGAGAGGAGAAAGGAGAGGAGGAGAAAAGGAGAGGAGGGGAGGAGAAAGGAGAGGAGAAAGGAGAGGAGGGGAGGGAGAGGAGAAAGGAGAGGAGGGGAGGGAGAGGAGAAAGGAGAGGAGGGGAGGGAGAGGAGAAAGGAGAGGAGGGGAGGGAGAGGAGAAAGGAGAGGAGGGGAGGGAGAGGAGAAAGGAGAGGAGGGGAGGGGGAGGAGAAAGGAGAGGAGGGGAGGGGGAGGAGAAAGGAGAGGAGAGGAGGGGGAGGAGAAAGGAGAGGAGAGGAGGGGAGGGGGAGGAGAAAGGAGAGGAGGGGAGGGGGAGGAGAAAGGAGAGGAGGGGAGGGGGAGGAGAAAGGAGAGGAGGGGAGGGGGAGGAGAAAGGAGAGGAGGGGAGGGGGAGGAGAAAGGAGAGGAGGGGAGGGGGAGGAGAAAGGAGAGGAGGGGAGGGGGAGGAGAAAGGAGAGGAGAGGAGGGGAGGGGGAGGAGAAAGGAGAGGAGGGGAGGGGGAGGAGAAAGGAGAGGAGGGGAGGGGGAGGAGAAAGGAGAGGAGGGGAGGGGGAGGAGAAAGGAGAGGAGGGGAGGGGGAGGAGAAAGGAGAGGAGGGGAGGGGGAGGAGAAAGGAGAGGAGGGGAGGGGGAGGAGAAAGGAGAGGAGGGGAGGGGGAGGAGAAAGGAGAGGAGGGGAGGGGGAGGAGAAAGGAGAGGAGGGGAGGGGGAGGAGAAAGGAGAGGAGAGGAGGGGAGGGGGAGGAGAAAGGAGAGGAGGGGAGGGGGAGGAGAAAGGAGAGGAGGGGAGGGGGAGGAGAAAGGAGAGGAGGGGAGGGGGAGGAGAAAGGAGAGGAGGGGAGGGGGAGGAGAAAGGAGAGGAGGGGAGGGGGAGGAGAAAGGAGAGGAGGGGAGGGGGAGGAGAAAGGAGAGGAGGGGAGGGGAGGAGAAAGGAGAGGAGGGGAGGGGGAGGAGAAAGGAGAGGAGGGGAGGGGGAGGAGAAAGGAGAGGAGAGGAGGGGAGGGGGAGGAGAAAGGAGAGGAGGGGAGGGGAGGGGGAGGAGAAAGGAGGGGAGGGGAGGGGGAGGAGAAAGGAGAGGAGGGGAGGGGGAGGAGAAAGGAGAGGAGGGGAGGGGGAGGAGAAAGGAGGGGAGGGGGAGGAGAAAGGAGAGGAGGGGAGGGGGAGGAGAAAGGAGAGGAGGGGAGGGGAAAGGAGGGGAGGGGGTACAAGTATAAAAACACTAAACATTGGGAAAATTAGTTTCCATGGAAACAGCTTCACGTTTTCCTAAATAACTCCAGATTACACTGAAACTAAACTACTGAAAAACATAATTCTGGACACAAAATACACTAAAATACTGTAAACATTTTCTTCACAGGATATCAGGGACCGGTTTGTGTGACGACTTTCGTTTCACTCGAGTTCCACTTCCGGTGTGCATCCTGAAACGCAGATATACCGGTACAGTCTGACCGGGCTGTACAAACATGCACTCAGCTCAAAATGTACTCGTCTCTACTTCAGGCCAAAACTGAACTCAACAGGTTGTTTGCTTTTTTTTTTTCGTTTGACTTCAAACGCCAAATTACAAATCAAATAACAGGTCGCTTCCGGTTTCCCTTCGGCCAAAGCGTCTAAAATGTACACAGACTGCAAATGGTGAGTGAAGTTAACTGAAATCTTACCGGTTTGTAAAGAGCACTGAGCCAGCTCTCACTGAACAGGCCATAGTGAGAGATGATTTCAGTAAACCAAAACCCTGAGAGTAAGACTGAAACACCAGCATGGGGTGACTCCTGCTGCAGACCAACACACAGCGGTTTCACACAAGCAGCACACTCACTCGCGCTCACTCACTCAACTCACCAGATCATGTGATAAAGGAGCTGGGCATCGAAAACAGCTGATCATGCAGGCAGGCATTACAGCTCTGCTTCATTTGGTTTATTACACATCATCACATTAGCTTTCCAGTCAAGCCCTACACAGACCTGAAACCTCTCAAACTGGTGTTACATGACCACCCTGCTAAATCGGCTAATTTTTTTCTACTAGGCTTATTAACTTAAGAGCAAACAGTTGTGCAGAGGGAGCTATGAAATCACGACGTTCTGCAGGGGAAAAAAAGAAGCTACGACTAGGACACTCATATCATCATTCTATTAATACAGATTATAAACAGTCAAAACAAAGGATGCTACGAAACACAGAGAGACCCAGGAAATCATTTCTATTCTGCCTAGCCACTGTATTTACATAACCTTATAGTGTTTTCAACCCGGTTATCTAGCGAGCTGAACATCATTCAAACGCGTTTCCCTAAAAGACTTGGACCACCACACTGTTAATAACAACCTTTCAGGTATTAATAAAACACCAGCAGCAGTGTAAGCTGCCGCCTACAAGCGCCTATCACATCAGATCATCGCTCATTTTACCGACCAGCTATGACAAAAGAACCTTCGCTTACCTGTTTTGTTGTTGTTTTCTATCGCATAACTTTATCATCCGATATAAATAAGATAAAACACACGTCCTTGCTCGACACAATTCATTTTAACCCACTTCACATGAGCATCAGTTGTGCTAACCGCTAGCTAGCAAGAAAAGGGAGTCATCTGAGTTAGACATGAGTAATCGATCACACAGAGCTCGATCAGTGTTTTGATCACGAGACAAGACATTATTAATCCATCCATTATCTGTAGCTGCTTATCCTGTTCTACAGGGTCGCAGGAATCAGTTTTGTGCCAAAATGTTCATACAATACTTTTGAAATATCAAACAAAAACGACAAATCAAAATACAAAAAAAAGTCAATTTTTTTAGACTGGCAAACAAATTATTCGTGTAATCGTACAAAATTACTTTTCAGAAACCTTTTATTTTTGTTCCGTGTCTTTCTCAGTTTTGTTTGACGTAATTTATTTTGGCTGCAAGTCCAGCTTTCTCGTTTGCGCTCCCTGACTTTTTGCTTGCAGTTTTGGCACAAACTTCACGTGTGGGTGGGCTGTCCAGGAATGCATTCCCATTGGCTAACTTGTGTTTGACTGACAGCTACGCTCAGCGATTCCCCGGGAGGCTGTTGCGGCCATTTCCTACTCGGATTCTGGCGGACTGTTTGACGAGTGACCGATCCATTGACGGTAAACAAGGATCGAGTGGACTTCAGTGGCGACTATGATATTGAATTAATTGAACAAAGTGTAAGTCCAGGACAAATGTGTTGTATGTGTTGCAGTAGTGCACATTATGCAGGTGTTTCGTGACAAGTCAAATGTTAGACTTCGCTCCACTACCCAATATAATAGCTGTCTTGCTAACGTTAAACACGCCTGCATAATGTGTACTACTGCAACACATACAACACATTTGTCCCGTACTTACACTTTGTTGAATTAATTCAATATCATAGTCGGCACTGAAGTCCACTCGATCCTTGTTTACCGTCAATGGATCGGTCACTCGTCAAACAGTCCGCCAAAATCTGAGTAGGAAATGGCCGCAACAGCCTCCAGGGGAATCACTGAGCATAGCTGTCAGTCAAACACAAGTTACCCAATGGGAATGCATTTCTGGACAGCCCACCCACACGTGAAGTTTGTGCCAAAACTGCAAGCGAAAAGTCAGGGAGCGCAAACGAGAAAGCTGGAATCGCAACCAAAATAAATTACGTCAAACAAAACTGAGAAAGACGCAGAACAAAAATAAAAGGTTTCTGAAGAGAATAGACTGATATTTTGCACGATTACATGAATAATTTGTTTGCCAGTGTAAAAAAATTGACTTTTTTTTTTGTATTTTGATTTGTCGTTTTTGTTTGATATTTCAAAAGTATTGTATGAACATTTTGGCACAAAATTGATTCCATAGCTGGAGCCTATTCCATAGAGACAAGCAACCATTCACAGACACGGTCAATTTAGCACCATCAATTAATTTATCCTTTGGACTAAACCAGAGCACCTGGAGGAAACCCATGCAGACACAAGGAGAACATGCAAACTCCACACAGAAAGGCCCTCATTGGCTGCTGGGCTCGAACCCAGGACCTTCTTGCTGTGAGGTGACAGTGCTAACCACAACACCACCGTGCCACCCCTACATCCATCTATCCATCCATTATCTGTAGCCGCTTATCCTGTTCTACAAGGTCGCAGGCAAGCTGGAGCCTATCCCAGCTGACTACAGGCGAAAGGCAGGGTACACCCTGGACAAGTCACCAGGTCATCGCAGGGCTGATACATAGAGACAAACAACCATTCACACTCACATTCACACCTACGGTCAATTTAGAGCCACCAATTAACCTAACCTGCATGTCTTTGGCTAATTGGTGGCTCTAAATTGAACGTAGGTGTGAATGTGAGTGTGAATGGTTGCGATAACCTGGCGACTTGTCCAGTGTGTACCCCACCTCTCGCCCATAGTCAGCTGGGATAGGCTCCAGCTTGCCTGGGACCTTGTAGAACAGGATAAGTGGCTACAGATGATGGATGGATGGATGGATGGATGCATGCCTTTGGACTGTGGGGGAAACCGGAGCACCCGGAGGAAACCCACGCAGATACGGGGAGAACATGCAAACTCCACACAGAAAGGCCCTTGTTGGCTGCTGGGCTCAAACCCAGGACCTTCTTGCTGTGAGGCGACAGTGCTAACCACTACACCACCGTACCGCCCCCACCCCTACATTATTAATCTATTTGGGCAAATAAACTTGTATTTATTTATTTTTTAAAGCACACCTTTTAAAAATAAAACTGAGCTTGATGATTAAGCTACAGTGCTTAGGATTTTTGTTAAAATGGAAAAAGTTACTACTACTACGACTACTACTAACTGCCCAAATTGTTGTTGTATGAGAGCTGTGCCAAGGTAAGTGCTCATCTGGGGGGCAGAAGAAATGCTTCAAGGACAATCTCAAACTGTCCCTCAAAACCCTAGAAATTGATCTCAACTCCTGGGCATTGCTTGCTCAGGATCGTCCAGTATGGTGAACAAAGCTCACCAGTGGCAGTCGTGCAGCAGAGATGAAACGCATCACCGAGGCCCAGAAGAAACGAGCTGTGCGGAAGGCTCAAACTATCACCACCCCCACTACAGCACCTACCCATGTATGCCCAACATGTGGGCGTACCTTCAAAGCCCGGATTGGCCTCATCAGTCACCTCCGGACCCACAACCACCACCCACCAAATTGAAGTCATGTGAAAAAAAAAAAGATTTTGCAGCGTGAAGCCTCATGTCTGATCCAGTTTCTGTCAGTGACACTCTGCCACAGCTGAGCAAGCACACTTGGCATTTTCTCTGTGGAAATGTAGTCTAGTTCCAGCTTGTGCTTTCTTTTTAGCATCGCTGTGGCATTTATATGTTACATAATGAGGCATACTTTTTTAAAAACTGGTAAATTTGGTAAAAATACTTGTAAAACTACAACCCCGATTCCAAAAAAGTTGGGACAAAGTACAAATTGTAAATAAAAATGGAATGCAATAATTTACAAATCTCAAAAACTGATATTGTATTCCCAATAGAACATAGACAACATATCAAATGTCAAAAGTGAGACATTTTGAAATTTCATGCAAAATATTGGCTCATTTGAAATTTCATGACAGCAACACATCTCAAAAAAGTTGGGACGGGGCAATAAGAGGCTGGAAAAGTTAAAGGTACAAAAAAGGAACAGCTGGAGGACCAAATTGCAACTCATTAGGTCAATTGGCAATAGGTCATTAACATGACTGGGTATAAAAAGAGCATCTTGGAGTGGCAGCGGCTCTCAGAAGTAAAGATGGGAAGAGGATCACCAATCCCCCTAATTCTGCGCTGACAAATAGTGGAGCAATATCAGAAAGGAGTTCGACAGTGTAAAATTGCAAAGAGTTTGAACATATCATCATCTACAGTGCATAATATCATCAAAAGATTCAGAGAATCTGGAAAAATCTCTGTGCGTAAGGGTCAAGGCTGGAAAACCATACTGGGTGTCCGTGATCTTCGGGCCCTTAGACGGCACTGCATCACATACAGGCATGCTTCTGTATTGGAAATCACAAAATGGGCTCAGGAATATTTCCAGAGAACATTATCTGTGAACACAATTCACCGTGCCATCCGCCGTTGCCAGCTAAAACTCTATGGTTCAAAGAAGAAGCCGTATCTAAACATGATCCAGAAGCGCAGACGTCTTCTCTGGGCCAAGGCTCATTTAAAATGGACTGTGGCAAAGTGGAAAACTGTTCTGTGGTCAGACGAATCAAAATTTGAAGTTCTTTATGGAAATCAGGGACGCCATGTCATTCGGACTAAAGAGGAGAAGGACGACCCAAGTTGTTATCAGCGCTCAGTTCAGAAGCCTGCATCTCTGATGGTATGGGATTGCATTAGTGCGTGTGGCATGGGCAGCTTACACATCTGGAAAGACCCCATCAATGCTGAAAGGTATATCCAGTTTCTAGAGCAACATATGCTTCCATCCAGACGACATGTCTTTCAGGGAAGACCTTGCATTTTCCAACATGACAATGCCAAACCACATACTGCATCAATTACAGCATCATGGCTGTGTAGAAGAAGGGTCCGGGTACTGAACTGGCCAGCCTGCAGTCCAGATCTTTCACCCATAGAAAACATTTGGCACATCATAAAATGGAAGATATGACAAAAAAGACCTAAGACAGTTGAGCAACTAGAATCCTACATTAGACAAGAATGGGTTAACATTCCTATCCCTAAACTTGAGCAACTTGTCTCCTCAGTCCCCAGACGTTTACAGACTGTTGTAAAGAGAAAGGGGGATGTCTCACAGTGGTAAACATGGCCTTGTCCCAACTTTTTTGAGATGTGTTGTTGTCATGAAATTTAAAATCACCTAATTTTTCTCTTTAAATGATACATTTTCTCATTTTAAACATTTGATATGTCATCTATGTTCTATTCTGAATAAAATATGGAATTTTGAAACTTCCACATCATTGCATTCCGTTTTTATTTACAATTTGTACTTTGTCCCAACTTTTTTGGAATCGGGGTTGTATGATATAAACAGAACATAAACAGCTGAGTTGTTCCAAACGACCACAACGTGACATCATCACATACGTCACCATTGCAGGAAGCCTGTCTGACATTTTAAAGAAAATTCATTTTTCTCGAACACTATTTAGTCTCCAAAAATGAAAGTTTGATTTTTGAAACCTGCGACTACTTTTACTTAAAATAAGTTTGAGAATAAATCCGCTGGAGGATCCCTTTAAATAAATGTATTCTATAAAGTATAAGACATGGAGTGGCACGGTGGTGTAGTGGTTAGCGCTGTCGCCTCACAACAAGAAGGTCCGGGTTCGAGCCCTGTGGCCGGCAAGGGCCTTTCTGTGTGGAGTTTGCATGTTCTCCCCGTGTCCGCGTGGGTTTCCTCCAGGTGCTCCGGCTTCCCCCACAGTCCAACGACATGCAGGTTAGGTTAACTGGTGACTAAATTGACCGTGAGTGTGAATGGTTGTCTGTGTCTATGTGTCAGCCCTGTGATGACCTGGCGACTTGTCCAGGGTGTACCCTGCCTTTCGCCCGTAGTCAGCTGGGATAGGCTCCAGCTTGCCTGCGACCCTGTAGAAGGATAAAGCGGCTAGAGATGATGAGATGAGATGAGACTATTTAGTCTCCAAAAATGAAAGTTTGATTTTTGAAACCTGCGACTACTTTTACTTAAAATAAGTTTGAGAATAAATCCGCTGGAGGATCCCTTTAAATAAATGTATTCTATAAAGTATAAGACATGGAGTGGCACGGTGGTGTAGTGGTTAGCGCTGTCGCCTCACAACAAGAAGGTCCGGGTTCGAGCCCTGTGGCCGGCAAGGGCCTTTCTGTGTGGAGTTTGCATGTTCTCCCCGTGTCCGCGTGGGTTTCCTCCAGGTGCTCCGGCTTCCCCCACAGTCCAACGACATGCAGGTTAGGTTAACTGGTGACTAAATTGACCGTGAGTGTGAATGGTTGTCTGTGTCTATGTGTCAGCCCTGTGATGACCTGGCGACTTGTCCAGGGTGTACCCTGCCTTTCGCCCGTAGTCAGCTGGGATAGGCTCCAGCTTGCCTGCGACCTTGTAGAACAGGATAAGCGGCTACAGATAATGGATGGATAGGATGTAGGGGCGGCACGGTGGCGTAGTGGTTAGCGCTGTCACCTCACAGCTAGAAGGTCCGGGTTCGAGCCCCGTGGCCGGCGAGGGTCTTTCTGTGTGGAGTTTGCATGTTCTCCCCGTGTCCGCGTGGGTTTCCTCCGGGTGCTCCGGTTTCCTCACAGTCCAAAGACATGCAGGTTAGGTTAACTGGTGACTCTAAATTGACCGTAGGTGTGAATGAGAGTGTGAATGGTTGTCTGTGTCTATGTGTCAGCCCTGTGATGACCTGGCGACTTGTCCAGGGTGTACAGTCAGCTGGGATAGGCTCCAGCTTGCCTGCGACCCTGTAGAACAGGATAAAGCGGCTAGAGATAATGAGATAAGACATGGAATGAATAGTGAAACAGGGAGGGAAAGAGGATCCAGAACAGAAAGCAAGTTTTCGGGTTTTGAATTAAGGTGTGGTATGTTGAGCACATGATGATGAGCCTGTGAGCTCAGTGCTAATAAGTATACTCCGGTTCCTTTTCTGCATGCACAGATCACAGTCGCCCTGATCACAGTCAACATTTCATATTTCTTCGTCAAATGTAATACTTTCGTCACAAAATAAAGACGTGTTTTAAAAAAAAGATAAATATGTTTCACATTTTAGATTCTTCAAAAGTAGCCAGTGTTTACCTTGATGATGCTATTGGCATTATCTTAACCAGCTTCATGAGGTATTCACCTGGAATGCTTTTCAATCAGTGTGTCTCGTCAAAAGTTAATTAGTGCAATTTCTTGCCTTCTTAATGCATCTGAGATCAAACAGTAAATAATAAAAAACAGTAAATAGCCCTATTCCACAACTGTAGTAATCCATATTATGTCAAGAACCGCTCAACTAAGTAAAGTGAAATGACATCCATTGCTACTTTAAGACATGAAGTGACTTAATTAATAAACATAAAAAACATTGAAATAGAAGGCGTGTCCAGACTTTTCATTAGTGATGTACATCTAAAAATATTGCTCCTTTTTTGTGAGCACTTGAAAATTCATCATCAAAATAACAAAGAAGAACTGTAGTATTTTAGACTATGTATTGAAAGTTCCCAAAGTTTCTATTTTAGCTTAACAATGGAAAATTAACTCCTCAAGCTTATTAAATCATGCAATGTTTAGTTACACATTGCTAAAATTAGTGCTTATACAATGTTATCTCCTGCAATATGAATATGTCAAAGGTCAGTGCGGGTGCGATTAGTCAGCAAAATTCAAAGTTCACCAGAGATAAGTGTAAAGTTTTGCTTGCAAAATTTGCACCAAATCTCACAGCAACAAATTCCATTGACATGTGTGTACTATGCTTCTTCATTTTTACTGCATTTTTTTGTTGTTGTTGACAAAAACTTTTACTAGCATGAGTGGGCATTTATTTGTTTTTTTGAAAGGTTGACCTTTCAAGAAGATCTCTTGACCAAAATCAACAGAGTACATACTTTATATTATTAAAATACAGTGGTGCTTGAAAGTTTGTGAATCCTTTAGAATTTTCTATATTTCTGCATAAATATGACCGAAAACATCATCAGATTTTCACACAAGTCCTAAAAGTAGATAAAGAGAACCCGTCTCGTCTTGTCTCGTCTTCTTCCGCTTTATCCGGGACCGGGTCGCGGAGGCAGCAGCCTAAGCAGGGAAGCCCAAACTTCCCTTTCCCCAGACACCTCAGCCAGCTCCTCGGGAAGAACACCGAGGCGTTCCCAGGCCAGCCGAGAGACATAGTCCCTCCAGCGTGTCCTGGGTCTTCCCCGGGGCCTCCTCCCGGGGGGACATGCCTAGAACACCTCCCCAGGGAGGCGTCCAGGAGGCATCCGAAAAAGATGCCCGAGCCACCTCAGCTGATTCCTCTCGATGTGGAGCAGCAGCGGCTCTACTCCGAGCTCCTCCCGAGTGACTGTGCTTCTCACCCTATCTCTAAGGGAGCACCCAGCCACCCTGCGAAGGAAACTCATTTCGGCCGCTTGTATCCGCGATCTTGTCCTTTCGGTCATTACCCAAAGCTCATGACCATAGGTGAGAGTCGGAACGTAGATCGACCGGTAAATTGAGAGCTTCGCCTTTTGGCTCAGCTCCTTCTTCACCACGACGGACCGGTAAAGTGACCGCATCACTGTGGAGGCTGCACCGATCCGCCTGTCGATCTCACGCTCCATCCTTCCCTCACTCGTGAACAAGATCCCGAGATACTTAAACTCCTCCACTTGAGGCAGAACTTCTCCACCAACCTGGAGAGGGCAAGCCACCCTTTTCCGGTCGAGAACCATGACCTCGGACTTGGAGGTGCTGATTCTCATCCCAGCTGCTTCACACTCGACTGCAAACCGCCCCAGTGCATGCTGAAGGTCCTGGTTTGAAGAAGCCAACAGGACAACATCATCCGCAAAAAGCAGAGATGAAATCCTGTGGTTCCCAAACAGGATTCCTTCTGGCCCCTGGCTGCACCTAGAAATTCTGTCCATAAAAATTATGAACAGAACCGGTGACAAAGGGCAGCCCTGCCGGAGTCCAACATGCACTGGGAACAGGTCTGACTTACTGCCGGCAATGAGAACCAGACACCTGCTCCGTTCGTACAGGGACCGGACAGCCCTTAGCAAAGAGCCCCGAACCCCATACTCCCGAAGCACCCCCCACAGAATACTACGGGGGACACGGTCGAATGCCTTCTCCAGATCCACAAAGCACATGTGGACTGGTTGGGCAAACTCCCATGAACCCTCGAGCACCCTATGAAGGGTATAGAGCTGGTCCAGTGTTCCGCGACCAGGACGAAAACCACATTGTTCCTCCTGGATCCGAGGTTCGACTATTGGTCGAATTCTCCTCTCCAGTACCCTGGAGTAAACCTTCCCTGGGAGGCTGATAAGTGTGATTCCCCTATAATTGGAGCACACTCTCCGGTCCCCTTTCTTAAAAAGAGGGACCACCACCCCAGTCTGCCACTCCAGAGGCACTGTCCCTGACCGCCACGCGATGTTGCAGAGGCGTGTCAACCAAGACAGCCCCACAACATCCAGAGACTTGAGATACTCAGGGCGGATCTCATCCACCCCCGGTGCCTTGCCACCGAGGAGCTTGCAAACCACCTCAGTGACTTCGGCTTGGGTAATGGACGAGTCCACCTCTGAGTCATCAGCCTCAGTCTCCTCAGTGGAAGACATGACGGTGGGATTGAGGAGATCCTCAAAGTATTCCTTCCACCGCCCGACAATGTCCCCAGTCGAGGTCAACAGCTCCCCACCCGCACTGTAAACAGTGTTGGCAGAGTACTGCTTCCCCCTCCTGAGGCGCCGGACGGTTTGCCAGAATTTCTTCGAGGCCGACCGATAGTCCTTCTCCATGGCCTCCCCGAACTCCTCCCAGTTCCGAGTTTTTGCCTCCGCAACTGCCCGAGCTGCAGCACGCCTGGCCTGCCGATACCCGTCAGCTGCCTCGGGAGTCCTGGAGGATAACATGGCCCGATAGGACTCCTTCTTCAGCTTGACGGCATCCCTTACTTCTGGTGTCCACCACCGGGTTCGGGGATTGCCGCCACGGCAGGCACCGGAGACCTTGCGGCCACAGCTCCGAACAGCTGCATCCACAATGGAGGTAGAGAACATGGTCCACTCAGACTCAATGTCCCCCGCCTCCCTCGGAAGCTGGGAAAAGCTCTCCCGGAGGTGGGAGTTAAAGACCTCCCCAACAGAGTGCTCGGCCAGATGTTCCCAGCAGACCCTCACCATACGTTTGGGCCTGCCAGGTCTGTCCAGCTTCCTCCTCCGCCAGCGGATCCAACTCACCACCAGGTGGTGATCAGTTGACAGCTCAGCCCCTCTCTTCACCCGAGTGTCCAAGACATAGGGCCGGAGATCAGATGAAACGACTACAAAGTCTATCATCGACCTCCGACCTAAGGTGTCCTGGTGCCACGTGCACTTATGGACACCCCTATGCTCGAACATGGTGTTCGTTATGGACAAACCGTGACTAGCACAGAAGTCCAATAACAAAACACCACTCGGGTTCAGATCAGGGAGGCCGTTCCTCCCAACCACGCCCCTCCAGGTGTCACTGTCATTGCCCACGTGAGCACTGAAGTCCCCCAGTAGCACAATGGAGTCCCCAGTCTGAGCACTCCTCAGTACCTCTCCCAGGGACTCCAAGAAGGCCGGATACTCCATACTGCTATTTGGGCCGTAGGCACAAACAACAGCAAGAGCCCTCTCCCCAATTCGAAGGCGCAGAGAGGCGACCCTCTCGTTCACTGGGGTAAACTCCGACACATGGCGGCTGAGCTGGGGAGCTATAAGCAAGCCCACACCAGCCCGCCGCCGCTCACCACGGGCGACTCCAGAGAAGTGGAGAGTCCAGCCCCTATCGAGGAGCTGGGTTCCAGAGCCCAAGCTGTGCGTGGAGGTGAGCCCGACTATCTCTAGCCGGTACCTCTCAACCTCCTGCACAAGCTCAGGCTCTTTCCCCCCCAGCGAAGTGACATTCCATGTCCCAACAGCCAGCCGCTGTGTCCGGGGATCAGGTCGTCGAGGCCCCTGCCTTCGACTGCCACCCAATCCACATTGCACCAGTCCCCTACTGCTACCTCTGTGGGTGGTGAACCCACAGGAGGTCGGGCCCACGTCACTTCTTCGGGCTGAGCCCAGCCGGGCCCCATGGGCAAAGGCCCGGCCACCAAGCGCTCGCATACGAGCCCCAACCCCGGGCCTGGCTCCAGGGTGGGGCCCCGGCTGCATCATCCCGGGCGACGTCACGGTCCTCAGATTTTTCTCCATAGGGGTTTTGGTGAACTGCTCTTAGTCTGGCCTGTCACCTAGGACCTGTCTGCCTTGGGAAACCCTGACAGGGGCATAATGCCCCCGACAACATAGCTCCTAGGATCATTCAAGCACACAAACCCCTCCACCACAATAAGGTGGCAGTTCTAGGAGGGGGTAAAGAGAACCCAGTTAAACAAATGAGACAAAAATATTATACTTGGTCATTTATTTATTGAGGAAAATGATCCTGTGGTAGTGGGGGCGTGACCAAGCGTCGGTCTGTGAATGGAGGGCAGAGTCAGGGAAGGTAAGTGGCAGAATCACTGCACCTGAGGGAAATTAACCTGTGTTTGTGTGTCTTCCCCAGTGACCGCACCCTATAAAAAGGAGAGGGAGAGCAAAGGAAGAGGTTTCTCTCCCGACCAGAAATGTGTGTGTGTGAGAGAGTGAGTGTGCACTGGTGGTGCAGTTGGCTGAAAAGCTATATATAACTTTAAAAATAAGAGTTTTGGGAACTCAGTTCTGGCCTGTCGTGCTTCTGTGCTCCACCCACCTGGTCAGATACAACAGTGGTGCCGAAACCCGGGACGGAGTGCAGAAGGGAACAGCCACATGGAGTCCTCCCCCTTCAAGGACCTGGTCCATGCCCTCGCCACTGCCCAACAGAGCCAGCACCAGGCACTGATCGCCCTCCGGAAGGAGGAGGAACAACGGTTCGAAGCCTTGGTGCTGGCGCAACAAGAAGATCACCAGGCGTTCCGGCACCTGCTCGCGTTGGCGGGGTCCACAATCACCACCGACGCGGACCCTCCCCACCTCACCCTAATGAAGATGGGTCCGCATGATGACCCCAAAGCCTTCCTCGCTCTTTTTGAGCAGGCAGCAGAGGCGTGGGGTTGGCCGGTGGAACAGCGCGTGGCGCGCCTCCTCCCCCTGCTAACGGGCGAGGCACAGCTGGCCACGCTACAGCTCCCCGCCGACAGCCGGCTGGTCTACGCAGACCTCTGCAGGGCTGTCCTCCAACGCATGGGTCGCATCCCTGAACAGCAATGGCAGTGCTTCCGCGCGCTGTGCCTGGAGGAGGTTGGCCGGCCATTCGCGCTTGGCCAGCAACTCCGGGACGCCTGCCGGCAATGGCTGAGGGCCAACAACCGCCACGCTGAGGGAATCATCGATCTGGTGGCGCTGGAACAATTCATTGCCCGACTCCCGGAAGTAACAGCGGAGTGGGTCCAGTGCCATCGCCCACCATCGCTGGATCAGGCCATCGAGCTGGCAGAGGACCATATGGCAGCCGTTCCGATGGCAGGACAGCATGTCTCCCCTTCTCCCCTCTCTCTCCCTCTCCTTCTGTTCCTTGTCCTCGTCCCATTCCCACACCACGGAGGCGGGGTCTGGCTCCACCTCAGCCAGCCCGCCACACCCGCAGTGCCCTACCGTTTCCTACTTCCTTGTCTGTGTCTTCCCCCCCCTCAGGTGAGTGATCTCCGGAACACTGGTGCAGGGAGAGAGCCTGGGCCGGTATGCTGGCACTGCGGGGAACTGGGGCACCTCCAGCATCAGTGCTTGGCGATGGAGGTGGGCGCAGTGGTCCAGATCCCCGACGCACCAAGGACCACCCTCAATCGGGCCAGAGTGTATCGCATACCGGTGAGTATCCAAGGGGATACGTATCAGGCTTTGGCGGACTCCGGCTGTAATCAGACCTCAATCCACCAAAGCCTGGTGTAAGACGAGGCATTGGGGAGCGCACAATTGCTGAAGGTGTTGTGTGTGCACAGGGATGTTCACAACTACCCCTTAGTGTTGGTCCACATTCTATTTTGAGGGGAAAAATTTAGAGTAAAGGCGGTGGTTAATCCTCGCCTTACCCACTCGATAATTCTGGGGACTGATTGGCCAGGATTTTGGGAATTAATGACGGATTTAGTGAAGAGTGGGGTCTGCCATAGTTCAGCAGGGGGAGGGCCTGGAGTGGCATTGGCAGGAGCAGCTGTCACAGAGCCGTCTACATCATCACCGCGTCAGAGTGAGGAGCAGCATGCTCCTCCTCCCTCTCTTGGGGATTCCCTCACGGATTTCCCATTACAGCAGTCGCGAGACAAGACTCTGTTGCATGCATTTGGTCAAACTCTCCAGCCAAACACCACCCCATCCTTCCCCTATTTTTCCATTATTAAGGATAGGTTATACTGATTGACACAGGACACTCAGACTAAGGAACAAATAACACAGCTTTTAATCCCAAAGAGCTGCCAAGAATTTATATTCCAGGCGGCTCACTTTAATCCCATGGCTGGACACTTGGGGCAGGATAAGACACTAGCACGAATAATGGCCTGGTGCTATTGGCCAGGGATTCGCGGCGATGTCTGTAGGTGGTATACGGCGTGCCGCAAATGCCAGTTAGTAAATCCTGCGGCCATTCCAAAACTGCCTTTGTACCCTCTGCCATTAATCGAGACCCCGTTCGAATGAATTGGGATGGATCTCATCGGGCCATTAGATCGGTCAACACGAGGATATCACTTTATTTTAGTTCTGGTGGACTATGCAATGCGATATCCGGAAGCAGTGCCTCTTCGCAATATCTCAGCATGTAGTATTGCAGAAGCACTCTTCCGCATCATCTCCCAAGTCGGAATCCCCAAAGAGATTCTGACTGATCAAGGCACTACATTTATGTCACGCACACTGTGTGAACTGTATGGGTTACTGGGAATTAAGCCTATCCGCACCAGCGTTTATCACCCACAAACGGATGGCTTAGTCGAACGGTTTAATTGCACCCTCAAAAACATAATTAGGAAATTTGTAAGCGAAGATGCACACAACTGGGATAAATGGCTGGAGCCCCTGTTATTCGCAGTGCGAGAGGTCCCGCAAGCCTCCACGGGATTCTCCCCGTTCTAATTATTATACGGGCGTAAGCTGCTTGGCATTCTGGATGTGCTACGGGAAAACTGGGAGGAGGGACCTTCAACCAGTAAAAACGTAATTCAATATGCTATCGACCGGCGTGCCAAACTCCACACCCTCACGCACCTAACCCAGGAGAATTTGCGGCAGGCCCAATAACGTCAAGTCCATCTGTATAACAGGGGCATGCGCCTTAGGGAATTCACACCGGGAGATAAAGTACTAGTGTTGTTGCCCATGTCGAGCTCCAAATTGATCGCCAGGTGGCAAGGACCCTTTGAGGTCACACGGTGAGTTGGGGACGTCGACTATGAGGTTAGGCGAACGGACAGGGGTGGGGCATTACAGATTTACCACCTCAATCTACTAAAACTTTAGAATGAAGAGTTCCCTGTGGCATTGGTGTCGGTGGTTCCAGAGAAGGCGGAGCTGGGGCCGGAGGTTCAAAATGAAAATTGACATCGCTCACTGCTCCAGTCCCCTGTGGAGACCACCTCTCCCTGACCCAGCTCACAGAGGTCGCCCAGTTGCAGACAGAATTTTCTGACGTGTTCTCGCCCCTGCCCGGCTGCACCCACCTCATAGAACACCACATTGAGACGCCCCCGGGGGTAGCACAGCCACCCTTACAGACTGCCTGAACACAAAAAAAAGGTGGTTCGGGAAGAACTCGAGGTCATGCTCGAAATGGGCATTGTCGAGGAGTCCCACAGTGACTGGAGCAGCCCGGTGGTCTTGGTTCCCAAGGCCGACGGGTTGGTCCGGTTCTGTGTGGACTATAGAAAAGTCAACGCAGTGTCTAAATTTGACGCGTACCAAATGCCTCGTATTGATGAGTTGCTCGATCGACTAGGCATGGCTCGTTTTTATTCGACACTGGATTTGACAAAGGGATATTGGCAGATCCCCTTGACTCCGCTATCCCAAGAGAAAATGGCCTTTTCCACACCGTTTGGCTTACACCAGTTCGTCACACTTCCTTTTGGGCTGTTTGGGGTGCCCGCTACGTTCCAGCGGCTTATGGATAGAGTCTTCCGCCCCACGCCACCTACGCGGCCGCCTACTTGGATAATATTATTATTTACAGTAATGACTGGCCGTGGCACTTAGAACACCTAAAGGCCGTCCTTAGGTCGCTGAGGCAAGCAGGTATCACAGCCAACCCGAAGAAGTCGGCGATTGGGCAGGTGGAAGTACGGTATCTGGATTTCCACTTGGGCAATGGGCAGGTGCATCCCCAAATTAATAAGACAGCAGCGATTGCGGCCTGCCCGAGGCCCAAGACCAAAAAGGGGGTGAAACAGTTCCTGGGGCTGGCTGGCTACTATCGTAGGTTTATACCTAATTATTCGGATGTCACCAGCCCGCTGACTGATCTCACTAAAAAGGGGGCACCAGATCCGGTCCAGTGGACGGAGCAATGCCAGCGGGCTTTGTCAGAGGTAAAGGCTGCACTGTGTGGGGGGCCACTGTTACACTCCCCTGACTTTTCTCTCCCCTTTATTTTGCAGACGGATGCGTCAGACAGAGGGCTGGGTGCTGTTCTGTCCCAGGAGGTGGAGGGGGAGGAACATACAGTGCTGTACATCAGCCAGAAGCTGTCGGTGCGTGAGGGCAGGTACAGCACAATTGAAAAGGAATGCCTCGCCATCAAGTGGGCGGTCCTCGCCCTCCACTACTACCTGCTGGGGTGCCCTTTTACCCTCTGTTTGGACCATGCACCCCTGCAGTGGCTCCACCGCATGAAGGATGCCAACGCACGGCTCACCCGTTCGTATCTGGCACTCCAGCCATTTAAGTTTGAGGTGGTCCACAGGCCATGGGCGCAGATGGCCGGGGCGGATTTCCTCTCCTGTTAAGGGGGGGGAGAATCGGCTACAGGCCGGACGGCTCCCGGCCTGAGTTGGGCGGTGGGGGTATGTGGCAGTGGGGGCATGGCTAAGCGTCGGTCTGTGAATGGAGGGTGGAGTCAAGGAAGGTAAGTGGCAGAATCACTGCACCTGATGGGAATTAACCCGTTTGTGTGTTTTCCCCAGTGACTGCGCCCTATAAAGAGGAGAGGAAGAGCAGAGGAAGAGGTCTCTCTCCCGACCAGACGTGTGTGTGTGTGAGAGAGTGTGCACTGGTGGTGCAGTTGGCTGAAAAGCTATAATATATCTTTAAAAATAAAAGAGTTTTGGGAAGGCGGCACGGTGGTGTAGTGGTTAGCACTGTCGCCTCACAGCAAGAAGGTCCGGGTTCGAGCCCCGTGGCCGACGAGGACCTTTCTGGGTGGAGTTTGCATGTTCTCCCTGTGTCTGTGTGGGTTTCCTCCGGGTGCTCCGGTTTCCCCCACAGTCCAAAGACATGCAGGTTAGGTTGACTGGTGACTCTAAATTGACCATAG
Source organism: Neoarius graeffei (assembly GCF_027579695.1). Lineage (NCBI taxonomy): Eukaryota > Metazoa > Chordata > Actinopteri > Siluriformes > Ariidae > Neoarius > Neoarius graeffei. Next base: position 41,347,732 of record NC_083577.1, read on the forward strand.
ATGTGAATGTGAGGTTGTCTGTGTCTATGTGTCAGCCCTGTGATGACCTGGCGACTTGTCCAGGGTGTACCCCGCCTTTCGCCTGCAGTCAGCTGGGATAGGTTCCAGCTTGCCTGCGACCCTGTAGAACAGGATAAAGCGGCTAGAGATGATGAGATGAGATGAGTTTTGGGAACTCAGTTCTGGCCTGCCATGTTTCTGTGTTCCACCCACCTGGTCAGATACAACAGATCCAATGTTACATATCTGTGAAGTATGTGAACCTTTGCTTTCAGTATCTGGTGTGACCCCCTTGTGCAGCAATAACTGCAACTAAATGTTTCCGGTAACTGTTGATCAGTCCTGCACACCGGCTTGGAGGAATTTTAGCCCATTCCTCCGTACAGAACAGCTTCAACTCTGGGATGTTGGTGGGTTTCCTCATATGAACTGCTCGCTTCAGGTCCTTCCACAACATTTCGATTGGATTAAGGTCAGGACTTTGACTTGGCCATTCCAAAACATTAACATTCTTCATAAGCATTCTTCTTTAACCATTCTTTAGTAGAACAATTTGTGTGCTTAGGGTCGTTGTCTTGCTGCATGACCCACCTTCTCTTGAGATTCAGTTCATGGACAGATTTCCTGACATTTTCCTCTAGAATTCGCTGGTATAATTCAGAATTCATTGTTCCATCAATAATGGCAAACCGTCCTGGCCCAGATGCAGCAAAACAGGCCCAAACCATGATACTACCACCATGTTTCACAGATGGGATAAGGTTCTTATGCTGGAATGCAGTGTTTTCCTTTCTCCAAACATAACGCTTCTCATTTAAACCAAAAAGTTCTATTTTGGTCTCATCCGGCCACAAAACATTTTTCCGATAGCCTTCTGGCTTGTCCACGTGATCTTTAGCAAACTACAGACAAGCAGCAATGCTCTTTTTGGAGAGCAGTGGCTTTCTCCTTGCAACCCTGCCATGCACACCATTGTTGTTCAGTGTTCTCCTGATGGTGGACTCATGAACATTTAACATTAGCCAACGTGAGAGAGGCCTTCAGTTGCTTAGAAGTTACCCTGGGGTCCTTTGTGACCTTGCCGACCATGGGCGTCGCTACCATTGAATGTGAAGGGGACATGTCCCCTTCACATTTCATAATTCTTCGTTTGGACCCCCCACATTTAACATAAAATATTAGTTCACCCAGCACCATTTCTATTGCTTCGTGAAAGAATCCATTCCACTTGATCGATAAGAGAATACACATACCACTGAAAATCCACTCCTGGTTTTCCTGGCATTACCTACAACAACTCACCGCATGCAAGTGAAGTTCACGCAAGTGAACTTTTATCCCCCTTTCCTTCACAATCCACCTGGAATAACATCCATCTCTCTCCATTGTTTTCCTTTCTACTATTCCTTCCCCATACACTGATTTCCCATGTTACTTTCCAGAAAACTGGCAAAGACCAGACAAAACAAGTTCTTCAAATCACAACAGGGAATTAGTAAATATCATCAGAGCAGACTTGACCTCATTCTTGGCATTACAATAAGGTAGGCCTACTGGGTTTGGATTAAATGATAACTAACATTAAGCTAGCTGATACATCTCCTAACATTGACTAGCCAGCTAACTGCACTAACATTTCCATTGGGACAAAAAAACCCTGTCCTGTGGGGAAACTTTGACTTACTTTCCGCTTCTTTGTAAAGAAAAATTCTTTACAAAGAAGCGGAAAGTAAGTCAAAGTTTCCCCACAGGACAGGTTTTTTTTTTTTTTGTCCCAATGGAAATGTTAGTGCAGTTAGCTGGCTAGTCAATGTTAGGAGATGTATCAGCTAGCTTAATGTTAGTTATCATTTAATCCAAACCCAGTAGGCCTACCTTATTGTAATGCCAAGAATGAGGTCAAGTCTGCTCTGATGATATTTACTAATTCCCTGTTGTGATTTGAAGAACTTGTTTTGTCTGGTCTTTGCCAGTTTTCTGGAAAGTAACATGGGAAATCAGTGTATGGGGAAGGAATAGTAGAAAGGAAAACAATGGAGAGAGATGGATGTTATTCCAGGTGGATTGTGAAGGAAAGGGGGATAAAAGTTATGAAGTGGTAGAAATTTGGTGGCACCAATGTAAGAAAGAGTTATATCTATAAATCTACTTGTTATACTAATCCAGTGCTGCCAACTTTTCGAAATTCCTTGGAGTGAGATTTTTTTTTTTTTTTTTTTTGGGGGGGGGGGGGTCGACGGCAAAATTTTTCCGCACACCACGCAGTAAGTGGGAATTTTGCATTCAGTTTGATATTCACTTGTCCCCCTGCATTCTGGTGTTTTGTTTGTGGGTCGTCCAGCTGGAGATGGACAATGGGGGGGGGGGGGGGTGTTTGAGATTTTGGATTTAGTAGATGTTCCTGCATTCTGGTGGATTTTTGGAGTGGCCTGCTGTGCCATACCTACATTCTTACACACCCTGACTTGCCAGGCCTTCAGCTTGTGGCCAACAAAAGCACCAAGTTTTGGCTTAAAAGCCCCCACACTAGAAAACTACAGATGATTGCCAATGTTCCTGTAGCCCTATAGACCTGTGTTTCAGATTTAAAGGCAAGTTCATGTTTGACAATATTTCATCAGCTAAGCCTAAATACCTTCTGAATTGAAACTAAATGTTAAGGTTTTAATAACTGTTGCAAAAAATAAGATTGTCCCTCACTGACTATTCATTATGCATTTAAGGGCTTTCCCCACCACTGGGTTCAGCAGAAGATTGGCATGGGGAAAAATATCAAGAGCAAAAGAACAAATAAAATGCTTAAACAGTAAGCAAAATGTGCATGTGCTACAAGAAACATTAAAATGATTAAGTTTGAACAGTATTGAAACACAAAAAGCTGAATCTTGGCCATAGGTGGGAATGTGCACACAAAGTTGGGCTTAAAAATTTTGGTCATACTTAAATAAGCTATATTAATATATTTCTTATTAATTTATTTCTTATCTATGTTTCTTATTAGTAATAGAGCATTCGTCAGGGCCTGTTATCTGACAAATATTCTCTACCTGTCTTGCCCTCTTTGAAACCCTGTCTCCTCAGTATATTGTTCTCTGTCTTTTTTTTTAATTATTCACAAGTTCAAGTTCTTTGATATTACAGGTGACCATGCTTTATTTACTTTAACTGAGCAATTACATACATCATAAATAATTAAAAATAAATACCCTGTAAATAAACAATAGGTATGGTGGCTAATGGCTCTTCTTGCATTTGTAATATTATCTCTTACTTGCTTTATTTTACAACATTTCCAGTATGGCTTCAAATAAAGTCATAAAGTATGATAACATACAGTAAACAAACTAAAAATGCGCCTTAATAACCGTGTGCTAAGGAGGTGCTCTCCCGTGCTGCTTGTTGGGGAAGATAGAGGCTGTGGCATGGCAGTAGGCCTATAATGATTTAGCATGCCTAGTACACAGCTCTCGATATGGCATTAAATATTCTCACAACACTTATAGGCTAAAACGATTAAGAAACTTTATATAAGTTCATAATTACGCCAGTAACACCACACATTGGCGTGCATATGTACAAACCTGTCTGAGACACCCGTCTTCAACTTGGATACCTTCTTCTCTCTCCTCTTCCTCTAAATTGACGGTAGGCAATTATCCAACTTCCGGCGAGTACAGCATCATTAGACGCGCCACCTACCATAGGGGAGTGTGTACAGAAGGGAACACCTCTCTGCCTGTTTAGCCGTGCGTAAGGCGTAATTGATCGATCGCAAGTGGTTGGCGCGACGCAATGGGTAGCCTAGATTAGACAGATAAACTAGATTTTTTTCTAGCGTGAGAAATTGGAGGTATGGCATGTGAGCGTGTGAAGACAATCAAATGCGTGTGTCTCACGCTTATTGCGTGAGAGTTGGCAGCCCAGACTAATCTGTAAATGTTACTGTAGTACCACCATTGCACGTAGGTTGACAAAACTGCACTTGTTCATTATGTGAAGTTATCTTTTATGTGTCATTGCTTGACACAGCGTAATTTTGTGTTATGAAGACTGCATGATGCCATGTCATTTTTGTTATGAGTATCACTAAATCGGAAAAAAAGTCAAATGCACCCACTAAAGTCACTGTTGGTGGTTAACAAAATTGCACCTGTTCATTGTGTGAAGTTGTTTTTTATGTGTCACTGTTGCTTGACACAGTGTGATTTTCTGTTATGAAGTTTGCATGATGCCATGTCATGCCTGTTCATTGTGTGAAATTATGAATATTCTTATTTTTAAACATACAGTTGAGTGTCACTATTGCTTGGCACAGTGGCATGTTGTGTTACATCTAAAAGTAAATAAAAAAGGAAACACAAAATAAAAAGTAAAATGCACCCATAAAGTCATTGTTGGTGATAAATTGTGTCACATTCATCTCATCTTAGGCAGAGCAGTGGGTTTAAAAACAGGCTGATGAATATATGGACTAGTTGAATGAGGACTTATTGTTGAGTCTCTAAAATAGTCATTGATTTAAGTGACTTTTGTAGGTAAAATTAGGTGTTTAACAACCTGTTAAAAATACACCAGAATGCAGGAAATGGCATCTAATTAATTAAAAATTTTCTGGGGGAGAACCCCCAGACCCCCCTCCAGTGTGTCCCCCCCACATTAAATATGCTTCTGATGCCCCTGTCGCCAACTATTACACGCCTTGCTCTTGGAGTGATCTTTGTTGGTTGACCACTCCTGGGGAGGGTAACAAAGGTCTTGAATTTCCTCCATTTGTACACAATCTGTCTGATTGTGGATTGGTGGAGTCCAAACTCTTTAGAGATGGTTTTGTAACCTTTTCCAGCCTGACGAGCAACAACAACGCTTTTTCTGAGGTCCTCAGAAATCTCCTTTGTTCATGCCATGATACACTTCCACAGACATGTGTTGTGAAGATCAGACTTTGATAGATCCCTCATCTCATCTCATCTCATCACATCTCATTATCTCTAGCCGCTTTATCCTGTTCTACAGGGTCACAGGCAAGCTGGAGCCTATCCCAGCTGACTACGGGCGAAAGGCGGGGTACACCCTGGACAAGTCACCAGGTCATCACAGGGCTGACACATAGACACAGACAACCATTCACACTCACATTCACACTTACGGTCAATTTAGAGTCACCAGTTAACCTAACCTGCATGTCTTTGGACTGTGGGGGAAACCGGAGCACCCGGAGGAAACCCACGCGGACACGGGGAGAACATGCAAACTCCGCACAGAAAGGCCCTCGCCGGCCATGGGGCTTGAACCCGGACCTTCTTGCTGTGAGGTGACAGCGCTAACCACTACACTACCGTGCCGTCCCCTTGATAGATCCCTGTTCTTTAAATAAAACAGGGTGCCCACTCACACCTGATTGTCATCCCATTGATTGAAAACACCTGACTCTAATTTCACCTTCAAATTAACTGCTAATCCTAGAGGCTCACATACTTTTGGCACTCACAGATATGTAATATTGGATCATTTTCCTCAATAAATAAATGACCAAGTATAATATTTTTGTCTCATTTGGTTAACCGGATTCTCTTTATCTACTTTTAGGACTTGTGTGAAAGTCTGATGATGTTTTAGGTCATATTTATGCAGAAATATAGAAAATTCTAAAGGGTTCACAAACTTTCAAGCACCACTGTAGTTATAAAACAATATTACTCTTAGTCACTGAAAAGGTTGAATCACACAACTGTATGTTGATATATGACTAGCCACATAACTAACCCTCAGATTTCACAAGTTTATTACCTATGATAAGATATCAATCATTACAATATACAATATATAAATTGTCCAAAATGCTATAGGCACTACATTTTTCTAGCTGCACAAAGTAGTACTGATATGTGAGGGTCACTGGATTTTGGGGCCTCAGTAAATCTGTAACATGGAACATTGCAAAGGTATAAAGAGCTTTAGCATCATTGTAATAGCAGTGATTGGACAAAATCAATTACAGACTCTATTCCAGGCATTAAAATCTTTATGCTCTTTTTTTATGACTGTAGCAAAGGCTAAGCAAAGAACACAAACAAATATTAAAATTCAGATGAAACATGATTCTTCTTCGGGGTGGCACGGTGGTGTAGTGGTTAGCGCTGTCGCCTCACAGCAAGAAGGTCCTGGGTTCGAGCCCCGGGGCCAGCGAGGGCCTTTCTGTGTGGAGTTTGCATGTTCTCCCCGTGTCCGCGTGGGTTTCCTCCGGGTGCTCTGGTTTCCCCCACAGTCCAAAGACATGCAGGTTAGGTTAACTGGTGACTCTAAATTGACCGTAGGTGTGAATGTGAGTGTGAATGGTTGTCTGTGTCTATGTGTCAGCCCTGTGATGACCTGGCGACTTGTCCAGGGTGTACCCCGCCTTTCGCCCGTAGTCAGCTGGGATAGGCTCCAGCTTGCCTGCGACCCTGTAGAAGGATAAAGCGGCTAGAGATAATGAGATGAGACATGATTCTTCCATAGTAAGTAAATCATCAACAGGTGGAGTAACATTCACGATGTTCAAATGTCAAGGTTATACAGTCGGATTCATAAATATTCATAAATGTTTGGAGAAAGACTAATTTATTGCTATTTCATGCATTATACAGTACAGATGTTCAGGTTTAATTTGGAGGTATTTACATCCAACTCAGGAAATGGTGTCAGAAGTACAGCAATTTATATATGAGGTCAAAACTGAAAACACCTTGAGGCCATACTGAGGCACACTGAGGTCATATTCATGATTTAATTTAAACGCCAATATACAGTTGCAGACATCTCAAATAATAACGTTGTCAGTGTCCAAATATTTATGGGCCTGAATGTTTATGCTTATACATTCAAGTAAAGTATTCACACTCATCTTCAGTGAACCAAATGCTTGTCTTCCAGCCACCGTCTTGTTGCACTTGTTCAATTTGCTTGGAAAATAGGTCATGAGTTTCCTTCATGATTACAGCTTAAAGTAACATTTCATTAAATTAACATGCTTCAATTAGTTCAATTTAGATGCAAAGATCCTCATGGGCTTGGCCTTGTATTTCATTCACTCATTCATATTTATCAAACTGAAGATACCAAATAAAGGTAAGTATAAACTTAAACTTTGGTTGTATTTTTGTAAGACAGGAGCTCATGAATGAATGCATGTTTACAGTCTACAAAAACTCAATTCAATCTCCTTAATATTCAACTAAGCCTGGGGGGTTCTATGTAACCCATCCATCCATCCATCCATCCATCCATCCATCCATCCATCCATTATCTGTAGCCACTTATCCTGTCCTACAGGGTCGCAGGCAAACTGGAGCCTATCCCAGCTGACTACGGGCGAAAGGCGGGGTACACCCTGGACAAGTCACCAGGTCATCGCAGAGCTAACACATAGACACAGACAACCATTCACACTCACATTCACACCTACAGTCAATTTAGAGTCACCAGTTAACCTAACCTGCAAGCCTTTGGACTGTGGGGGAAACCGGAGCACCCGGAGGAAACCCACGCAGACACGGGGAGAACATGCAAACTCCACACAGAAAGGCCCTCGCCGGCCGCTGGGCTCGAACCCGGACCTTCTTGCTGTGAGACGACAGTGCTAACCACCACACCACCGTGCTGCCCTGCTATGCAACCCTGTTGTGCTAATAAACTACAGGATAATAATTATTATTCTATCCACATTCACTGGATATGAGCAATCGCGCGCTCTGATTGGCTACTCTACTACTAGGATATCAGCTCATATACTGTGAGTACAGAAAAACAAAATGGCGGAGCGTGTTGCTGAACTAACCGGGGATGAAATAAAAACTCTACTCAAAAACAAAACCCCAAAAATTATCAAGTATTTAAAAGAAACAGAAATAGCTAAAAGAATATAGTCCCGCCCGCCCAAATATCTCCTGTACCACACTCCAGCCCAGTCAGTGGTGGTAAGGCACCCTTAAAGGAACAGTCCACCGTACTTCCATAATGAAATATGCTCTTATCTGAATTGAGACGAGCTGCTCCGTACCTATCCGAGCTTTGCGCGACCTCCCAGTCAGTCAGACGCAGTCAGACGCGCTGTCACTCCTGTTAGCAATGTAGCTAGGCTCAGTATGGCCAATGGTATTTTTTGGGGCTGTAGTTAGATGCGACCAAACTCTTCCGCGTTTTTCCTGTTTACATAGGTTTATATGACCAGTGATATGAAACAAGTTCAGTTACACAAATTGAAACGTAGCGATTTTCTATGCTATGGAAAGTCGGCACTATAATGACAGGCGTACTAACACCTTCTGCGCGCTTCGGCAGCACATTGATACGGAGCTCAGATATCAATGCGCTGCCGAAGCGCGCAGAAGGTGTTAGTACGCCTGTCATTATAGTGCGGACTTTCCATAGCATAGAAAATCGCTACGTTTCAATTTGTGTAACTGAACTTGTTTCATATCACTGGTCATATAAACCTATGTAAACAGGAAAAACGCGGAAGAGTTTGGTCGCATCTAACTACAGCCCCAAAAAATACCATTGGCCATGCTGAGCCTAGCTACATTGCTAACAGGAGTGACAGCGCGTCTGACTGCGTCTGACTGACTGGGAGGTCGCGCAAAGCTCGGAGAGGTACGGAGCAGCTCGTCTCAATTCAGATAAGAGCATATTTCATTATGGAAGTACGGTGGACTGTTCCTTTAAGTTGGTTTGCCAACTGCCAAAAAAAACCTAAAGAAGAAGAAGAAGACCCCCCCAAACAAAAAATTACAAAAAAGCAACAAAATATGAAATAAAATTATTTGATGGTAAGAACGCATCTTTATTTTATTTTTCAAGAATTTTTATTGTAGCATTTTTCACAAATTGTTCCTGTCATTTGGTCAGTTTGTTTACATTCTAAGCAGAAATTATTTTGTCCGATGTTTTGTATAAAGTTTTTATTTATCAAATTTGCAAAAAATAAAAATGCTCTGTTTCTCAAAATCCAGTGAATGTGAATAGAATAAAATAGTTATTCCACTCAATCTTGTCATACATGGCTATTAGACAACTTGGTGCTCCGCGCCTCGTCGGCTATCAGCTCATGTATGATGAGATTTCATGGAATAACTGTTAAATATATTATATGTAATCAGTTAATGTTCTGTGATTGTAGTTTCTGTAACATAGTCTCTTAAATACAATGATTAGACAGTAAGTATTTCTACTATGAAAGATCATTCATATAAAACTGATTAGCCGAAAGTAAAATTAGCATTAGTAGCCTATTGGTCAATCTTTGAACTTGTGCCTCAGATTCTTTCTGCATGTTCTTGTCTTTTTCTTCGCTTTGTAGTGTTAACTCCTTTTCACTGGGTAGAATATCATCTCGTGTTCTTTTTATGATGTCTGTTTAGATAACACCATGTTCTTCTGCAGCAAAACATCTACAGGTGTCTGTAAAGAGCACAGAAAACAACTAGAGCACGATCTGCATTTGGAACACAAACGATTAATTTAAAACATCCTACCAAAGAAATGTAATGATAATGATATCTTTAGGTGATCACTGACAGTCAACACAGAGTCCAATCGTACTTCATACCTGACCTGAGAATGACATAATGGTGGGAATCGCCCAATGCTCCTCATAAGACCAAGGGTTTTTATCCACTGTTCGTTCCACTCTTGTACACTGTAGTATGGGGTACACTGTGATAAACGTCGGAGTATTATTTTATTATCCTTCACGATTTCAAGCAGCGCTTCTTGCCTTTTGTCTGTGTCAAGCCTGAAATTGAAGTACAAGGGATATTTGCTTTCATTTAATTTAACAGAGAAGCAGTGTCAACTCAGTGGTTCTGTGTTAGTCAAGGTCATCAGTTTAAATCCCAGGACTATAAAATACTTACCTTCTATTCACATATTCATTTCTACAGTCAGTTCGCCCAGTGGTTTGTTTGATGTGGGATATTTTATCCAATAGTATATGATTTTCTCTTTGGATCATTGAACGTCGTTCTTCCTCCCACTGGTGTAGTAAAGCATTAATTAGAAACAAGAAATGCTATCATGGTTTAAGGAAATTATCAATTAAACATTATAAAGATGTAAGAGAAAAGTTGGTAAATGTATTTCTGTAGATGGACATTCTGAAAAATTTCAGTTTTTAACACCAGGCTATACCTGATCCAACTAAGGAAATGATCAAAGAGTGTCTAAAAAGTGTGTTAGCTTCGCCACAAAACCTGAAGGTTGGTATATTTCTATGTCCACAGTCAAGCATTCCAGGTGTTATTCAAAGGCGATACAACAATAAGGATGATGATGATCTCATCTCATCTCATTATCTCTAGCCGCTTTATCCTGTTCTACAGGGTCGCAGGCAAGCTGGAGCCTATCCCAGCTGACTACGGGCGAAAGGCGGGGTAAACCCTGGACAAGTCGCCAGGTCATCACAGGGCTGACACATAGACACAGACAACCATTCACACTCACATTCACACCTACGGTCAATTTAGAGTCACCAGTTAACCTAACCTACATGTCTTTGGACTGTGGGGGAAACCGGAGCACCCGGAGGAAACCCACGCGGACACGGGGAGAACATGCAAACTCCACACAGAAAGGCCTTCGCCGGCCACGGGGCTCGAACCCGGACCTTCTTGCTGTGAGGCGACAGCGCTAACCACTACACCACCGTGCCGCCCGATGATGATGATGATGATGATGATGATGAGAATTTAATGTTAGAGCCTCACTCAAGAGCTGAACTGTAATGATGGATAAATGTATGAAATCTGGACATGTGTAAAAGTATGGAGTTGTAGATAAGTTATAAATAAATATCCTTATCACAGTCATCTCCCGAACCAAGATAGCGTGATTTGCAATCTTTTTTTTTTAACATAGCCAATATTTATCTGAAGTTCAGAAATCATATTTTTGTCAAAAATAAAATGCCTACAGCAAGAAGGCTGTTTGGGAAAATTCCTTAATTTGTTCACCTTCAGTAACCACTTCATCCTCATCAGGGTCATGGTGGCTCTGGGAGCGGCACAGTGGTGCAGTGGTTAACGCTGTTACCTCACAGCAAGAAGGTTCCAGGTTTGAACCTCATGGCTGACAGGGGCCTATTGGAAATTCACCCAATAAACCATGCACACACTCATTCATATTTAATTTAGGTTAGATATGAACTAGGTTAGCACTGTCTAATAAGGTTAGCACTGTTGCCTCACAGCAAGAAGGTTTTGAGTTCGAGCCCAGTGGCTGATGGGGGCCTTTCTGTGTGGAGTTTGCATGTTCTCCCCATGTCTGTGTGGGTTTCCTCCGGGTGCTCCGGTTTCCCCCACAGTCCAAAGACATGCAGGTTAGGCTAATTGGTGGCTCTAAATTGACCGTAGGTGTGAATGTGAGTGTGAATGGTTGTTTGTCTCTATGTGTCAGCCCTGTGATGACCTGGCGACTTGTCCAGGGTGTACCCCGCCTCTTGCCCATAGTCAGCTTGGATAGGCTCCTGCTTGCCTGCGACATTGTAGAACAGGATAACCAGCTACAGATAATGGTTGGATGGATGGATGGATGAATTAGGTTAGCACTTTCGCCTCACAGCAAGAAGGTTCTGGGTTTGAGCCCAGTGGCTGACAGGGGCCTTTCTGTGTGGAGTTTGCATGTTCTCCCCGTGTCTGTGTGGGTTTCCTCTGGGTGCTCCAGTTTCCCCCACAGTCCAAAGACATGTTGTGAGGTTAACATGGGACGGCCTTGGGCTGAAGTGCCCTTGAGCAAGGCACCGAACCCCCAACTGCTCCCCAGGCACTGTAGCATAGCTGCCCATTGCTCTGCATATGTGTGTGTGCTCATTGCTCACTGGTGTCTGTGCATGCATGTGTTCACTGCTTCAGATGGGTTAAATGCAGAGGATGAATTTCACTGTGCTTGAGTGTGCATGTTACACATGCACACTTTTTCTTCTTCTTCTTCGCCTGCCTGGGAGAAGAAACCGGAGAACCCAGAGGACATGGGGAGAACAACTGAAACTCCACACAGACAGTAACCTGAGCTCACTGACAGGGACTCTGGAGCTGTAACGACAGCAACACTACCCACTGTGCCACCCATGAGGAAAGTTTTTGTCTAATAATTTAACATTACATAAATAAAGTTACATTTGCAATGTATGTGTATCCCAGTCGTTTAAAATGGAAACGGTTATTTTGTCTAATTTTTTTTGCTTGTGCACCCACACCATTGTAAAATCAAATATTGACCATGTAAGCCGACCACTTTGAAATAAATATACTGTATATTCTTTAGAGAAGGTTAAACTTAGAACACTTAAGAATTTTTCAGACAAACTCTTGGGGAAGCCTTAAAAAAGATATATGTATGAACTCTACAGGTTCTGCGTTAGATATTAGAAGCATCCAAAGAACCACCGAAGCCTTCGTTTTTTTCAAAGGGTACATTTAGGGATAGTTATGCAGGATTAAGTAATTAATCATGTCTCTTACCATTTTCTTTTTTCTTTTCGCAAGAATGTGATCATAGATCTTAGGCGGAGTCGTGTTAACTGTCGCCTTCACAGACTCGACCTTGAAAAATAACACGTTTGAATAGTCTGGATTAGCAGTGCTGACACTTAGACTCTTTTTTTTTTCTGAACACAAATTCTATATAGATCCTTCACTGCAAAAACTAAAAAGGAAATAATTCTCTCTTTCCATTTACTGCTGAATGTCTTACCTTTTTCTTGTGTATGTCATAGCTGCTCTTATCCCACCTGTACTGCAGGTAATTGTTGGCGCAGGGCAGCAGGGGTTGGTGAGCTTTATACTGCATGGTGGTTGTGTGACTCGAACCTCCAGCAGAGGAAATAAAACAGCTCAATCTGAACACAGACCTTAGTGCAGCCTGGTTGGAGTCTGTCATGTGGATGTTGTCATGACAGTCAGAGAGAAGCAGAAATCAGCTACACGTCGTCTCTGGAACAATGAGCTACTTGATATTAAATTCAGTTACAGATTATGTAAAAACGCTGACTGTGGTCAGGTGATATGTTCAGATAAATGCTTTGAGACAAGAGTTAAAGATTTTCCAAACGTTTCAAAAATTGCCCTCTTATCCATATAAAGCTTGTCCTGGTTAATGTTCCTGTCCAATCTGAATTTTCAGTGTCCTGAAAGTGCATTAGACCAGAGTACCCTAGAAGGCAGAACAAGTAAGCAGTCAAAGTTAATGTGAACAAAATGGAACACAAGTACCTGGCCTTGATATGTCACACGGAGTGGTTTGGCATCTAAAGCCTAGATTTTTGGGTTAGGTCTGTTTTTAGGCACAAGCATGCTTTCTCATACCCCCTCTTTCCAAGGACAGAGAGAGAGAGAGAGAGAGAGAGAGAGAGAGGTGACTTGCTCTCATTGCTTCTGCATCTCTGTAAGCATCTGATACATCTAGAAGGACAGATCTGGAGTAAGATGTAGCTGATGGTGAGTCACAATTTACTGTTCATCATTAGTCTAGAGAAGTAATGTACTCCGACATTAGTTTACTTGATTAGTTTAAGTCAGGTCAGCTCGCTGCTTAATAAAGCTCTGCTTGATAGTATGCAGCCTTAAATAAAATCATTGGACCATTGCAAAGACACTAACCTTAGTTCTTGAAGGATCTGGAATGTTCTGCATCTTTGTAAAGCTAATGTCAGTGTCAATCATTTGATATTTTCCGCAGACAGATTTACAGATGAGTGAATTACTAGTTATATTTGTACTGATTGTCTGTTACTACATAATTATGATGATGATGATGATCATCATCATCACGCACAGCATATTAATTTATATTAAGAAATGAAAGACAAATGCAGATTGTGTGTGTGTGTGTGTGTGTGTGTGTGTGTGTGTGTGTGTGTGTGTGTGTGTTGCTAATAAGGATTATAAACTGTGGAGACAGTTTCCTAAGCACTGTTGTTCTTACCAGACTGTCTGTACTAAACAGAAATGCAAACACATGTTGTATTAAATACCTCATGCTAAACCACTCGGTTATGATCAACATATTATCAGTTCAGGTACATTTTGATCATGTATAGATTATAACTTTTTCGCTGTGAGGAGAGTTGTTACTGAAATGTAATTAACACATGGATAGTGCAGGCTCGGTGGTGTAGTGGTTAGCACTGTCGCCTCACAGCAAGAAGGTTCTGGGTTCGAGCCCCGTGGCCGACGAGGGCCTTTCTGTGTAGAGTTTGCATGTTCTCCCCGTGTCTGTGTGGGTTTCCTCCGGGTGCTCCGGTTTCCCCCACAGTCCAAAGACATGCAGGTTAGGTTAACTGGTGACTCTAAATTGACCGTAGGTGTGAATGTGAGCGTGAATGGTTGTCTGTGTCTATGTGTCAGCCCTGTGATGACCTGGCGACTTGTCCAGGGTGTACCCCGCCTTTCGCCCGTAGTCAGCTGGGATAGGCTCCAGCTTGCCTGCGACCCTGTAGAACAGGATAAGCAGCTACAGATAATGGATGGATGGATGGATAGTGCAGGCAGGCTTGAACAGCAGTGTAGCAACACCGCCCCCTTTTGGTTGGATTGGATTATGACACATCCAAGAACTAATCAGGGCAAGTCACGGCAGCTCAGGAACATCATACTGTGTATTGTTATAGAGTATTGTTTCTTTCTTTGCTCAATCATTATGGTTTTTGTTTTCTTTTTACATTTTTAGGGACAAAATCCTACCCACTGTAACTTTAAATAAAATGATGAAATACTTGAAAGAATCATAAAAGGATCAGGGTGTATGTTACAACACTCTAACTTTTCTATTATTCACAGATTTCATTACTAGTTTTGTTTTAGTTATAGGAAACTAATCAACATCGGGGTGATGCATTGCCCATTACCACCGCACAGTTGACTATTTTCCAATAGCAGATCCTCCTAAAGGGTTTTATTCCTCTTATACCCCAAACTAATGCGTGGCATGTTGTACTTTTTATTAATTTATAGCTATATTTAATGACAAAGAAGGTCTGCAAAACAAGTTAGTTCCTCTTTCACTTATGTTTGACTACACGGCTTTGTAGCATGCTCAATTCTGATTGGTCAATGATGTCATTCTGTGCTATGAATAACAGACCATTGCTATGGCCCACGTCATTAGCGGAAGCAATAAAATAATTTTGAAATCAATATTTTGTGTCAAATCATTGATTTCTTAGTAAGTAGCCATGTAATAAGCAGAAAAATGTACAGTGAGCCAGTCATTATTGCAAATTATTATACGAACCACTTTCTCCAAGGAATAAAAACATGCATTCTATTCCCTTCTAATGGGTTTATCATATTGCTTATCCTCCATGTTATCATATCACTTATCCTCCATGTATTACAGCACTCTCCCCAATGGAAAATGAGAGTCCAATATTGTTATAATATTGCACATTGTCAAGACAACACAACGTCACACGCGAAGATCCAATGATAAAACTTTTCTGCTGCGCATGCGCACAATCATTTCTTTGTCGGCCAGGAGAGAGAGAAGACAGGGTTAATTCACGCGCTGAACACCCAAAAGGCTACAAAAACTTCATTATTATATTCTTCACGCATATTTACAAGAGAAAAACATACCAATGGACATTGAAAAACTGGAAAAGAGAAACATTGGAGATGTAAAACTTCTGTGCTAGTGAGTGACTGTGACAGTTTGACCGTGAGGTTTGCTTCAGGGTGGCACGGTGGTGTAGTGGTTAGCGCTGTCGCCTCACAGCAAGAAGGTCCGGGTTCGAGCCCCGTGGCCGGCGAGGGCCTTTCTATGTGGAGTTTGCATGTTCTCCCCGTGTCTGCGTGGGTTTCCTCTGGGTGCTCCGGTTTCCCCCACAGTCCAAAGACATGCAGGTTAGGTTAACTGGTGACTCTAAATTGACCGTAGGTGTGAATGTGAGTGTGAATGGTTGTCTGTGTCTATGTTTCAGCCCTGTGATGACCTGGCGACTTGTCCAGGGTGTACCCCGCCTTTCGCCCGTAGTCAGCTGGGATAGGCTCCAGCTTGCCTACGACCCTGTAGAACAGGATAAAGCGGCTACAGATAATGAGATGAGATGAGATGAGGTTTGCTTCATTAAAAACCAAAGATTTAAAGAGAAAGACGCGCTGAACACTCGAAAGGCTACCAAAACTTCACTGGATATTCGTCACGCATATTTGGGTCCATCTCAGAAACTGCTCTCTCATTTGGGACATTATGGTCAAAAAATAAATTTTCTAATTTTACTTTTTTTTTTTTGCACTTACCTAACACTCAATGTTTCTTTTGTCATGTTTAATAAGAATAAAAGATAGCATCTTGCTTTATGGCGGCACGGTGGTGTAGTGGTTAGCGCTGTCACCTCACAGCAAGAAGGTCTGGGTTCGAGCCCCGTGGCCGGTGAGGGCCTTTCTGTGCAGAGTTTGCATGTTCTCCCCGTGTCCGCGTGGGTTTCCTCCGGGTGCTCCGGTTTCCCCCACAGTCCAAAGACATGCAGGTTAGGTTAACTGGTGGCTCTAAATTGACCGTAGGTGTGAATGTGAGTGTGAATGGTTGTCTGGGTCTATGTGCAGCCCTGTGATGACCTGGCGACTTGTCCAGGGTGTACCCCGCCTTTCGCCCGTAGTCAGCTGGGATAGGCTCCAGCTTGCCTGCGACCCTGTAGAAGGATAAAGCGGCTAGAGATAATGAGATGAGATGAGATAAAATAACTACATCATGAAGAATTAAAGCCCCTCCTTCACAGATGAGTGAAAATATTGAATAAATTTCCTCTTTTTGATTGCTTGGGTTAAAAATGCCAAGTTACGATGACTGAATTGATTATTCACTTAAATATGAATAATATGGTACATTCTGGGTATTTGATATGGCGAAATAGGGCACAATGGAAAAATCAAGAACACACCGGAAAGATGAGAATAACGGCGCTGGTAAAAGAACAGCGACTGTACCGGCTGAAGGTCGCGCGGGTCTCTGCTGCGGCGCGCGAGCAACAGAACATCACTACCGCACCGGACGGAGCGCGAGGCGGGGGCGGGGCAAAATGACTGGCCGTAGATTCTATCAAAAGTTCGATCTAAATTGACCGTGGTTGCAAAATATTGGCCAAAAATACGCAAACACTACGAAATATGAAAGTAAGATGAAAAAGAAACATTCTATTGCCTTATACTGCAAGACTAAAACAAAATAAAACTGTCAAAACTCCCCTTTTCAGTGATAACGTCCGAACAGATCACTCGCGTAACAGAAAGACCGCAAATGGAAGCACGATCAACTTCTAACTGTTGGAGTGGAAAATTCCATTCTACACATGCAAATTGTTAATGTGTGTCCTTCCCCGCACACAAATAACACGCTACGGTAAAAAATAGACCACAACTCATTTTATAGCTCAGAAATTCATACAAGACCAGCTACCATCGTAACATATTCTGTAAGAAACATATTCTATACCTAACTTTCTGCTTTCGTTTTAAAAAACAAAATCGCAGATTTATAACTAAATGTTTATATGGCGTAGTGATTTTAAGTTACTACTTTTGGTGAGGTAGTGACCTTGACCCTGAGGCTTTCCGTTTAGATCAAAACACACGATCATATTGGTTTTGGGTCTGCGGAAAATGGAGTTACAACAGTGATCAAATATTTTGCATGATGTTTTATTACGGTTATGATTATTCTGTGAGCGCACCAATCCTTAGGTGTATAAAGTTACAACTTAAAATACAATTAGTGATAACTGTAGACTTTTCAGTGGACTACAACCTTTTTAAGGGAATGCGATGTAGTCAACCATTTATCATGTCCCAGATCAAGCCGCCGTTTTTCCACAAATTTGCAGAATTTTTGCCAAATTCTGAATAGAGTATTCACATCAAAGATTTAGTTTTATCCGTATTATTTCTTTCATCATTTTATTTCAAATTAAAACCAACATCACCATTCAAAACCATATAGATTATTGACTGTGAGTATATTTAATGGGGAACCCCCACAGTACCCAGTTTCTGAGACAGACCCAAGAGAAAAACATACCAACAAACATCAAAAAAATGGAAAAGAGAGCAATAGCAGAAATATGAAGTTCTACTTGGAGGTGAGGAAAAGTGATGGAGACTTTTACAAGAGGACTTCACTCGTGGACTTCACTCAGCAAAGCCCTTTTGTTTTGAACAACTGCAATGTAACAATTAACTCCAACCAAAAGTAACTTTGAAATTGAACTGTCAACCTGTATATAACTTGTATATAAGTTGGGTTGTGGTTCAGGCTTTTTGGACTTGTACCATTTTTATTGTTAGAACTTTGACTTTTTGCATGTACATTGGATTGATAGAATATTGAATTACATTTGATCAGAATCAGCATTCAATATTGGTAAGTTACTCCCCTGTTCTTAATTTTTGTAAAATCTATAATTGTTCCATCCAGTGTGTATGTATAATAATAATAATAATAATAATAATAATAATAATAATGGGTTTTTTCGTGGTAAATCAGATATATTCCATTCAGCTAGCATGATATTGAACTCGTCTTTGACTCATTCAACATCATGCTAGCTGAATGGAATATATCTGATATACCACAAAAAAAGTCAGTCAATATTATTTAATTATTATACATACAGGACACCTTTTCGATGGAATAAAAACATGATTTCTATTCCCTTCGAGCGGGTTTCATTAATTTAGTTTGATAGCATGCAATATTGTTAGCATATCGCTTATTCTACGTGTATTACATCACTCTACTCAACGGAGAATGAGCATTCAATATGGTTTACGATATTGCATGATTGTCAAGACAACATGACGTCACATGTCGGAGATGTAAAACTTCCACAGTAGTGAGTGATTGTGACAATTTGTAAACAAACATGGCCGCCATGTTTTCATCGTTAAATACAGAAGCTTTTGAGAGAAATTTGAAAGAGAAAGACGCATTGAACACCTGAAAAGAATGTGTATGTATTATAATAATAATAATAATCATATTGGCTGGCTTTTTTTCATGGTATATCAGAAATATTCCATTCAGCTAGCATGATGTTGAACGAGTTAAAGACGAGTTCAGTATCATGCTAGCTGAATGGAATATATCTGATATACCACTCAATGCCAGCCAATATTATTAAATTAATTTAATGTATTTTAAATGACTCTTAGCTCAATATAATGATACTTTATTACAGGAAATATGTTATACTTTATAAGAAACATTTTAAATCTAGAGGTTTTAATCTTTTTTTTTTTTTTAATTTACATCATGTCCTTTCGGCGGCACAGTGGTGTAGTGGTTAGCGCTGTCGCCTCACAGCAAGAAGGTCCGGGTTCAAGCCCCGTGGCCGGCGAGGGCCTTTCTGTGCGGAGTTTGCATGTTCTCCCCGTGTCCGCGTGGGTTTCCTCCGGGTGCTCCGGTTTCCCCCACAGTCCAAAGACATGCAGGTTAGGTTAACTGGTGACTCTAAATTGACCGTAGGTGTGAATGTGAGTGTGAATGGTTGTCTGTGTCTATGTGTCAGCCCTGTGATGACCTGGCGACTTGTCCAGGGTGTACCCCGCCTTTCACCCGTAGTCAGCTGGGATAGGCTCCAGCTCGCCTGCGACCCTGTAGAACAGGATAAAGCGGCTAGAGATAATGAGATGAGATGAGATCATATCCTTTAATTATTTTTAGGTTATTGTAGGGACTTAAAATCATATCGGACATTTAGACATATTGTTTCCAGTCCTACCTACTATTTACCCTTCTACATGTACATAGCTTTTTGTTTTTGTCTACGCTTTTTATCTGTTTGTACTAAGAGAGCTAAGTGAAACCGGAGTTAAATTCCTCGTGTGTGTTCACATACCTGGCAAATAAAGTTTTTATTATTATTATTATTATTATTATTATTATTATTATTATTGTAAGTGCAGGATAAAAAGGTTTGAAGGTTTAAATCGAGAGTAAAGCTATGTTTCTATAGCCATTTGTTGCACATGGTTCATATAGAATCACAGATACAGTACATAAGTTAAACAGCATTCACGGTTCTCTTCGTAGGGGGTGTCTGGTTGGAACTGTCAAGAAATTTGCAAGCATGCCTGCTCAGATTGATTAAATGCTGTCAAACTGAGAATGTCGGGCATCAAGGAAGTCTAACCACACAGTGATTGGCAGGAGTCACAGCCAATCAGGAGGCAGAAAGAGTGAGAGCCTGTGAGAGAGCAAAGAAAGCAAATAGAACTGAGAAAGAGTTTGATAGAAGAGGAAAACCAACTGATAGTTCTTAGCTTTCCTTTTGCTGAATGTTTTTTTGTTCTTGAATTTGGTTTGGTGGTGCAGGGCTTAGCAGCACTGTCACTTCACAGAAAGCAGGTCCTGGGTTCGAACCTGCCGGTCAGCTGGGGCCTTTCTGTGTGGAGGTTGCATGTTCTCCTCATGGAAACCCACACAGGTTTCCTTAGGGTGCTCTGGTTTCCTCCCACAGTCCAAAGACATGCAGATAAGGTCAACTGGCTACTCTAAATTCCTCATAGGTGTGAATGTGAGTGTGAATCGTTTTTCATCCCTGTGTTAGCCAGTTGTGCAATAGATTGGCGACTTGCCCAGGATATACCTTGCCTCTCTCCCGAAGTCGGCTGGGATTGACTCCAGCTTCCCCGTGACCCACAATGGATAAGTGGTATAGAAAATGAATGAATGAATGAATGAATGAATTTGGTTTGAAGCATGAAATGATAAATTATGGTCAGCTAATTTGTCCCTAGTTGAGAAGTTGGTGAGCTAAAGGACCATGGTCACAGGGAGTAACTATCCATCCATCCATTATCTGTAGCCACTTATCCTGTTCTACAGGGTCGCAGGCAAGCTGGAGCCTATCCCAGCTGACTATGGGCGAGAGGTGGGGTACACCCTGGACAAGTCACCAGGTCATCACAGGGCTGACACAGAGATGCAAACAACCATTCACACCTACGGTCAATTTAGAGCCACCAATTAATCTAACCTGCACGTCTTTGGACTGTGGGGGAAACCGGAGCACCCGGAGGAAACCCATGCAGACATGGGGAGAACATGCAAACTCCACACAGAAAGGCCCTCACCAGCCGCTGGGCTCGAACCCAGGACCTTCTTGCCGTGAGGCGACAGTGCTAACCACTACACCACCATGCTACCTGGGAGTAACTAATGGGAGGTATTTCTCTATATTTCATTTCAATTTTAGTTATATCAGGAGAAAATGAGTGCCTTCTGCTCACTTGAGTCCATCAGGCATTATATCTTGAGACTCTCTATATGCAGAGTCTCAGGGAAAGCCGTTCCACAGTCCAGTGAATGATTTGTCCATACCTTCCCTTTCTATCTCAGGTTTTCTTAGATTTATGAAGCACCGGATAATGTTTGTGATAATATGTGCACTACCCTTATATCCTCATTATTTACCTAATTCATGAACAATATGGAGATAATTTAATATCTTGTATATTTACTGTATACGTAAATATGCATATACATAAGCATGCGTATACATACCGTATGCGAATGCTTTACCTGTTTTTTTTAGTATTACTGTAACAGTGAGAGAAATATGACTTCCGACCAACTGTGCCGCTGCTCTCATGAATGAGCTTTGGTCTGGTGCACACAGCTCGTTTTAGTGATAGTGGGTGTTGTTTATAGCTCATTTACATTTATTCAACTGCTATCTTTGTAATGTGTAACCTGAGGTCTAATCTAATGTTTAATTCATTTATTCGGCTTAAATGTCATTTATAATAGTTGTCTCTGTGACTAAAATGCTGATTTGTGTCATTTCTCAGTTGAAGGCTAGAGGGGTTAAAATGTGTAGAATAGATGGTTTGAGGACATTAGCATAATTGGTAAAGAGCTCTTAAAGCTGTTGGTGCTTCACAGTGTCAGAAAACATGTTCTCCACTGTCCTTTTCACTCAAGCACTGTCTTTTTATAGATAAAGATAATGCTGCTGGCTGTGGAGCCGCTCCAGATCACTAATAATGATTTAAGTGTGTCGGTTTTTGCTTGGTCATAAGACATAAAGATCCCTATTGAGGATGTGCTGAAGATAAGACAGTGGCCGACTGAAATAACTGTAAAATGGACATATGTATGTATCGTTCAGCTTTAATGTAACACTGAAGACTACTTCAAAAATGTCACGCACCGGGCGGCACGGTGGTGTAGTGGTTAGCACTGTTCGCCTCAGAGCAAGAAGGTTCTGGGTTTGAGCCCAGCGGCCGACGGGGGTCTTTCTGTGTGGAGTTTGCATGTTCTCTCCGTGTCTGTGTGGGTGTCCTCTGGGTGCTCTGGTTTCCCCCACAGTCCAAAGACATGTGGTTAGGTTAACATGATGCAGCCATGGCCTGGGGTTGGGCTGAAATGTCCTTGAGCAAGGACACCTAACCCCCAAGTGCTCCCTGGGCGCGGTATAGTATAGCTGCCTACTGCTCTGGGTATGGGTGTGTGCTCATTGCTCACTTGTGTGTGCATGTGTGTGTTCACTGCTTCAGATGGGTTCAATGCAAAGGAGGAATTTCCCTGTGTGGTTAAGTCTGTGCTTGATGTGTGACAAATAAAGGCTGCTTGGCTTCCTTGGCTGTCACCATTTAGATCAGATTTTAACACCACAACAACCTGCTGTTGTCCCCCCAGCTGGTTGAGCTGCGCTGCCAGTGACTTCTTTTCATCAGCAGAGTCTTGTGTCTAATATGTGGGCAGGGAATCAAAGAGGAGACTGAAAAGGTCTCAGTGGTTTGGACTGTTCCAGAGAATTACATCAAGGGAGAGTCTCCAAAGAAAGCAGTCAGGAATGGGCATCATTAACACAGAGCATGTTTGTTAAGCCTCTCTCCCCAAAGGTGTAGTCCATGTGCTTTAGATCCCTCTTGCACAATTTGACCTGTTGGTGTCTAATTAGTGAGCAGTGGTGTTTAATCTATTCTGGGGCTGCTGAACTTCCTGAACAAGATGAACATCAGTTGCACACATGTGTACAGCTTAATGAGATCTGATTTACACATTAATACAACACAACACATTGGAATTAAAACTAACTGTTTACTTTATAATTTTGTACATGAAGACCCATAGTATATTACATTACAGGTATTTAGCAGACGCTTTTATCCAGAGCGACATACAACATACCCAGAGCAGCCTGGGGATAGGTGCCTTGCTCAAGGGTACTTCAGCTATTCCTGCTGGTGCAGGGAATTGAACTGGTTACCTTTTGGTTCTAAAGCTGCTCTTCTAACCATTAAGCCATGGCTTCCCCGGTAGATGCATTATTAATCTATCCACGTTCACTGGATATTAGCAACCGTGTGCTCTGATTGGCTACTCTACTACTAGGCTATGAGGAGAGAAAAATAAAATGGCAGAGCATGTTGCTGAACCAACCGAGGACAAAATAAAAACTCTACTAAAAAAAAAAACACCCCAAAAATACAATAAAGCAACAAAATATGGAATAAAAGTATTTGGTGGTAAGAATGTATGTTTTTTTTTTCAAGAATTATTATTATTGCATTTTTTCACAAATTGCTACTGTTATTTTGCTGGTTTGTTTACATTCTAAGCGGAAATGATTGTGTCGGACGTTTTGTATAAAGTTTTTACTTACCGAATTTGCTAAAAATAAAAATAAAAATGCTCTGTTTCTCAAAATCCAGTGAATGCAGGTATAATGTCGGTGCTAAGCGCCTTGTCAGCTATCAGCTCACGTACATCTCGATTTCGTGGAATAATTGTTAAATATACAATATGTGACCAAAAGACATTATACACTGAGGTACAGAAAAGTTTTTAACCCTTTGATGCAAAACATACGCACACCCCTTCTAATGCACAACATGGGTCAACAATGACCCGCATTCATTTTCCAGGTTATTTCATGCTGACTGAGTTTTTCTTTGCTCTATCTTTTGAAATCAATTTATTTTATGATTGAATATTCCAAGTATTCTTTAAATATCTTGTTTTTAGTTACCACAAATCATTAATTTAATTTTTTCTTTCCTACTTTATGAACAAAAATACTTTTTATATTACTACACATAGGTCATCCAAGTGTGATTTAAAATTAAATGTCTTAATACTATAATAATAATTTGTTTCAAGTAATTACTTTAGCAGTGAATGGGGCCAGTTATTTATTTATTAACTATGTAGTTAGCTAAGCCAACTACAATAAAATTAGCTAACTAAAGTAGAATATGTCAACAGCTCGGTAGCTAATAGTAATTACTCGTAACTTTCTGACAAGTAATCTACTCACTCTCAAGGTAACCTAAACATAATCAATTTTTTTCTAAGGTAATGTTAGAACAGTTGAAAAACATTGCTTTCATGTATTAGATGGGCAAAGGGCGCTGTGCTGAGCTGTGAAATGTCTGACACAAGCACAATTCACAGTTCCCACCAAACGCTGGAGTAAATGCATGCGGGTCGTTTCTGACCCATGTGTGTAAACTTGATGTAGAATTACAAAAGCTGTGCTTGTTCATAACTTAAGAAAGGAAAAATAAAAATGATGATTTGTGCTAAACAAAAACAAGATATTTACTGCATATTTGGAAAAGTAAATGACAAAATGAATTTATTTCAAAAGTATATCATAGAAACACTCAGCCATACATGAAATAACCTGGAAAATGAATGCAGGTCATTTTTGACCCATGTTGTGCATTAGAAGGGTAGCGATACAAAAAGGGTTTTTATTCAAAAAGTAGGGCAGCACGGTGGTGTAGTGGTTAGCGCTGTCGCCTCACAGCAAGAAGGTCCTGGGTTCGAGCCCCGGGGCCGTCGAGTCGATGCCTTTCTGTGTGGAGTTTGCATGTTCTCCCCGTGTCTGCGTGGGTTTCCTCCGGGTGCTCCGGTTTCTCCCACAGGCCAAAGACATGCAGGTTAGGTTAACTGGTGACTCTAAATTGACCGTAGGTGTGAATGTGAGTGTGAATGGTTGTCTGTGTCTATGTGTCAGCCCTGTGATGACCTGGCGACTTGTCCAGGGTGTACCCCGCCTTTCGCCCGTAGTCAGCTGGGATAGGCTCCAGCTTGCCTGCGACCCTGTAGAACAGGATAAAGCGGCTACAGATAATGAGATGAGATGAGATTCAAAAAGTAAGAAAGGAAAAAAATAAGGATGTATGACAATCAAAAACAAGTTAATTGAGGAATACCTTGAATACTGAATCTCATCTCATCTCATCTCATTATCTGTAGCCGCTTTATCCTGTTCTACAGGGTCGCAGGCAAGCTGGAGCTTATCCCAGCTGACTACGGGCGAAAGGCGGGGTACACCCTGGACAAGTCGCCAGGTCATCACAGGGCTGACACATAGACACAGACAACCATTCACACTCACATTCACACCTACGGTCAATTTAGAGTCACCAGTTAACCTAACCTGCATGTCTTTGGACTGTGGGGGAAACTGGAACTCCCGGAGGAAACCCACGCGGACACGGGGAGAACATGCAAACTCTGCACAGAAAGGCCCTCGCCGGCCACGGGGCTCGAACCCGGACCTTCTTGCTGTGAGGCGACAGCGCTAACCACTACACCACCGTGCCGCCCTTGAATACTGAATGATGGAATTAATTTATTGCAAATATATAGAAGATAAAAACTCAGCCGGGTCACTTTTGACCCATGTTTTGCATCAAAGGGTTAAAAAATCATTTTTTAATCCAGTCATATTGAGCATCTACAATAGTCCTTGTTATTTAGCTGTGACTTAGTCCAAAAGTGCCTGTGAATTAGCTGTTATTATATTGTGATAATGTATTAGAACAAGTGCATTAATGTAAACCTGTGATTTGTCTTGCAGCCACACTACTGTCAGAGCTGCTGTTATAGAAAATTAATCAACAACTTGCAACCAAACAGATTTGAGAATTGGACAGCACTGTGATACAAATTCAACCCACTTATATGACCCCATTGTTTTAGGTATTGTACAGTAGAAGGACATTTTTACACTCAATCTGTCTATGTCCAACAGTATGTTTTGGCAGATGTTTGTAATGTAATATTTAAGATATTCACAACATTGACTTCCTATCAGAACCATATATACACAGTACCAGTCAAAAGTTTGGACACACCTTCGAATTCAACAGTTTTTGTTTATTTTTATTCATTAAAAGACACTTCATGTCTTAAAGTAATGATGGATGTCGTTTCTCTTTACTTAGTCATTCGGTTCTTGCAGTTGGGGAACAGGGCTATTTACTGTATGTTTATTATTTACCGTTTGATCTCAAACACATTAAGAAGGCAAGAAATTGCACTAATTACCTTTTAATGAGGCACCTGTTAATTGAAAAGCATTCCAGGTGACAACCTCATGAAGCTGATTAAGATAACACCAATAGTGTACAAAGCATCATCAAGGTAAACGGTACTTTGAAGAATCTAAAATATGAAATTTTTTTTGTTCACTAGTTTTTGTTTAGCACATACCGGTAACTCCATTTATTTTTTTCGCGGTCCGGTTTCCATCAAATCGTGCGCTCTGATTGGCTCGCGAGCAGTCCAGAATCCTACGATACAGACCCCGGTTATGGACCTTTGGCGACTCGCTCGTTCACAACAACAACAAACATAATAGCAATTTTTTGTCAACATTTATTTTCACATTTCTCAGTATAATAGCATTAATTTTACAGCATGGATAGCGATAATGACAGTGTTCACAGCGAAAGCGAGTTTTACTACCCTGAGGAAGACGAAATAAAAGAATACATTTCAGGAGAAAGACGAAAACGAGCTTGTAGCAGGTTTGTTCTAAATATGGTTTCCCTTTCGGGCACTCTCATTTTCTGTTAGAATTTGGTAAAGAAAAACATAAATATATTATTTACCAGCTTAAGGTCAGTCCGTATTGTGAAATACCGTGACCTCGGCCTTGAAAATACTGACCGAGGCCCAGAAGCCTCGGTCAGTATTTTCAAGACCTCGGTCACGGTATTTCACTATATATATATATATACTGTATATGTATATATGTTCCAGATGTTATTTCATAGTTTTGATGTCTTCAATATTGTTCTACAATGTAGAAAATACAGAAACACTTATGAATGAGGAGGTGTGTCCAAACTTTTGACTGGTACTGTCTCTTAGGAAATTACACTATGGCATATACGTGCTATAAAACTTACAGCTTATTAGTGATAGCAAAAAATGTATTGTATTAAAATATAAATCAGAAAATGACATGCCAAATCTAATGTGTATAGCTAAAATCATCAGTGGCTGTATACCCTTATATTTACAGTATATATGGATAAAGATTAGATATTGGCTTAAAATAAAAATCAAACTTTCTGCAAGATCTGGTA
The DNA here is from genome assembly GCF_027579695.1 of Neoarius graeffei. Classification (NCBI taxonomy): domain Eukaryota; kingdom Metazoa; phylum Chordata; class Actinopteri; order Siluriformes; family Ariidae; genus Neoarius; species Neoarius graeffei. Next base: position 41,375,094 of record NC_083577.1, read on the forward strand.
ACCATCTGTTAATTCAGACCAGTAACATTTTTTCTTTCTTTGTGTCTTAGTCATATAATGTATTCTGTCTTATTTGTGTTTTCGAGTGTTTTGCTTTTGGAAAAAGAAAATCTTGTTCAGAAGATATTGAAAGGACACTTTAAATGAAATCAGTCATATATGTCGTACAGAATCTAGTTCTGGACCTGGGTTTGTCATATTATCTGTGCTACACATTCACAGTCTGTGACAAATACACACATTTCCCAATTGTTTTGCTTGTGAGCATTGGTCTCTACTGAAGGGAAGAGCCAGCTGTGTTCCCGCAAGGAGCCAGTAAGATGTTTTTCTCGGGCTGTGATGGAAAGTGGCCAAGGCAACAGCCCTCAAGGGGAGTTCTGGCCATGCTCACATCTTCAACACGATATATCTGTGGTGAACAGGAGGATGTGTGAGCTTTGTTCCACACAGGCTAAAGCGCATCAGGAATTACATGACTTAGAAACCTTGCAAAACAGATTTCACACACACACACACACACACACACACACACACACACACACACACACACACACACACACACACGGCAAACAAGAAAAAAACAAGGACTAGATAGAACTGATGAAAGCATAAGAAGTGTGTTTGCAACCTGGTTGAAGAAATAATCAGAAAAACACAGATATCTTAAGTTAAACAGGTCTTCCGTATCTGCCTTTCACTACACATACAGTGGTGCTTAAAAGTTTGTGAACCCTTTAGCATTTTCTATATTTCTGCATAAATATGACCAAAAACATCATCAGATTTTCACACAAGTCCTGAAAGTAGATAAAGAGAACCCAGTTAAACAAATGAGACAAAAATATTATACTTGGTCATTTATTTATTGAGGAAAATGATCCAATATTACATATCTAACAGGATGGACAGTGGATGGGAAGGAGCAGTAGCCTAGCCTAACAATAAGCAATACCAGACAATGTGCAATATAATGTGCAATATAAAGTGTAATATCTCTCCTGCCACCGCCCCCTTTTTCTCCTTTTTTCCCCCTCCTTCCCCCCTTCCCCATATTTTATTATTTTTATATTTGTATATGTAAATAATTTATTTTAATTTATCTAGAAGTTTTCTCTATTTATTTTCTCTGTTTATCTGTAATGATGCTGCTGGAATCTTAATTTCCCTGAGGGAACCCTCCCAAAGGGATCAATAAAGTTTAATCTAATCTAATCTAATCTAATCTAATCTAATCTAATCTAATCTAATCTAATCTAATCTAATCTAATCTAATCTGTGAGTGGCAAAAGTATGTGAACCTTTGCTTTCAGTATCTGGTGTGACCCCCTTGTGCAGCAATAACTGCAACTAAACATTTCCGGTAACTGTTGATCAATCCTGCACACCGGCTTGGAGGAATTTTAGCCCGTTCCTCCGTACAGAACAGCTTCAACTCTGGGATGCTGGTGGGTTTCCTCACATGAACTGCTCACTTCAGGTCCTTCCACAACATTTAAATTGGATTAAGGTCAGGATTTTGACTTGGCCATTCCAAAACATTAACTTTATTCTTCTTTAACCATTCTTTGGTTGAACGACTTGTGTGCTTAGGGTCGTTGTCTTGCTGCATGACCCACCTTCTCTTGAGATTCAGTTCATGGACAGATGTCCTGACAGTTTCCTTTAGAATTCGCTGGTATAATTCAGAATTCATTGTTCCATCAATGATGGCAAGCCATCTTGGCCCAGATGCAGCAAAACAGGCCCAAACCATGATACTACCACCACCATGTTTCACAGATGGGATAAGGTTCTTATGCTGGAATGCAGTGTTTTCCTTTCTCCAAACATAACGCTTCTCATTTAACCAAAAAGTTCTATTTCGGTCTCATCCGTCCCCAAAACATTTTTCCAATAGCCTTCTGGCTTGTCCATGTGATCTTTAGCAAACTGCAGACGAGCAGCAATGTTCTTTTTGGGCCCTGTCCACACGGCAACGGATTCAGATGAATCCGATAAAATTGTTTATCGTTTCGGCCTGACGTCCACATGGCACCGGCGTTTTGGGTGCCCCAAAATGAAATCTTTTGAGAACGGGTTCCAGAGTGGAAAGATCTGGCAACGGCGCCGTTGCGAAGTCGTCTGGATGAGTAGAACGGATTTGTTTACGATGACATCACAACCACATGTGCTTCACGCCGGGTAGAAGTGTAACGAACTTGATGCGAGTTGTCAACAAATCCTATAACTTGGTTCATGAAACACGCTTACAAAATATTTTCACTGTGAATATTTATTGTGTAATGGTGCAAAGAGAGAGAGAGAGAGAGAGAATAGCTCTTAGGGCAGAGTCAATCCCGCCAGCAAAAATAGGGAAAAAAAGGAGCGATCTCACCTCTTCAGATGTTGGTTTAAGTCCTACAATACATTCCTCAAAAAGGGCGTAGAAGAACAAATTAATCCATCAACGTGTAGCATTCAATTTATTCCGGACCATTAAAGACGCCGCCTTCCGCGTAGAATTATACGTCATCCTCGCCGCCATATTGGATGGGTCAAAGCGGAGAATAAAGATGCCTCATTCATGTGCTGCGTTTAACTGTACCAACAGGTTTGTCGTCCAAACGAGATCACATGGGATTACCTTTCACAGGTGAGACTGGAAAAATACTTTTCATTGTATTTGGTCATTATAACATAATTTTACGAACAGATTTTTCTGACTTTGTGGCTAATATGAAGTCTCGCGCATAATAGTTTATGCGCATGCGTCCTTACTACTTCTATTGTTCTGGTGTCTCCGAAGGGACCGTCTTACAGTGCCCCTAGAGGTGTGGCATGTGTATTGCATCGTTTTCAGCAAGCATTGCGTTGCCATATGTACCTGATATTTTACTGATCCGTTGCCCATGTGGACACGATATTGGAGAGCAGTGGCTTTCTCCTTGCAACTCTGTCATGCACACCATTGTTGTTCAGTGTTCTCCTGATGGTTCGGCTCATGAACATTAACATTAGACAATGTGAGAGAGGCCTTCAGTTGCTTAGAAGTTCCCCTGGGGTCCTTTGTGACCTCGCCGACTATTACACACCTTGCTCTTGGAGTGATCTTTGTTGGTTGACCACTCCTGGGTTGGGTAACAATGGTCTTGAATTTCCTCCATTTGTACACAATCTGTCTGACTGTGGATTGGTGGAGTCCAAACTCTTTAGAGATGGTTTTGTAACCTTTTCCAACCTGATAAGCATCAACAATGCTTTTTCTGAGGTTCTCAGAAAAAAAAGAGTTGTTCGTGTCATGATACACTTCCACAAACATGTGTTGTGAAGATCAGACTTTGATAGATCCCTGTTCTTTAAATAAAACAGGGTGCCCACTCACACCTGATTGTCATCCCATTGATTGAAAACACCTGACTCTAATTTCACCTTCAAATTAACTGCTAATCCTAGAGGTTCACATACTTTTGCCACTCACAGATATGTAATATTGGATCATTTTCCTCAATAAATAAATGACCAAGTATAATATTTTTTTTGTCTCATTTGTTTAACTGGGTTCTCTTTATCTACTTTTAGGACTTGTGTGAAAATCTGATGATGTTTTAGGTCATATTTATGCAGAAATATAGAAAATTCTAAAGGGTTCACAAACTTTCAAGCACCACTGTAAGTGTTTATCCTCCACTTCACCTTTTATTTTCTTTTTCTCTCATCCCTATCATTCTCTGTTGCATATTTCAATTTATTCACTGTCCATCTCACATTACAAGCCTTACGACTTAAGATTTATTTGTTTGTCCTCTCACACCAAATTCTGATTTACATGGAAATTCACTTCCAATAAAAAAAAAAGAAGCCAGAAAAGACAAATTGGGGATACAATTAAGCTGAAAGTTCTGTAGTGTAGACCTGTCTTCAGTGATTATTCAGCCTGATGTTACTGATGCTTTTCTCTCTCTCTCTCTCTCTCTCTCTCTCTCTCTCTCTCATTACTGCAGTGGTTCTGAACCTATGACATACACAAAGATTAAAAAGTCATCTTAGTCTTCAGATATTAGATACCCAAATAGATTTACTTTCTAGATGATAACTTGATAAATTAGGTCTTATTAATCTTTTTTTCATTTTCGAGTTCGCTGATAAAGGATCTTACAGTATTGTACAGTATTAGGTCTATTTGTTTTCTGTAATCATACAAGCATTTTACAACCTTAATTCCAAAAAACTTTGGACACTGTGTAAAATGTAAATAAAAACAGAATGTGAAGGTTTGCAAATCATGGAAACCTGATATTTAATTGAAAATAGTACAAAGACAACATATCAAATGTTGAAACTGAGAAATTTCATTTATTTATTAATTTATTTTAAATATATGCTCATTTTGAATTTGATGTCAGCAACACGTTTCAAAAAAGCTGGGGCGGGGCAACAAAAGACTGAAAAAGTTGTGTAATGCAACCCCCCCCCCAACTAATTTGGTTAATTGGCAACAGGTCAGTAAGATGATTGGGTATAAAAAGAGCATCCCAGAGAGGCGGAGTCTCTCAGAAGTAAAGATGGGGAGGGGTTCACAGCTCTGTGAAAGACTGCGTGGGCAAACAGTGCAACAATTTAAGAATAACGTTCCTCAATGTAAAATTGCAAAGAATTTGGGGATCACATCATGTATGGTACATAATGTCATTAAAAGATTCAGAGAATCTGGAGAAATCTCTGTATGCAAGAGACAAGGCTGAAAACTGACATTGGACGCCTGTGATCTTCAGGCCCTCAGATGACACTGAATTAAAAGCAGACACGTGTCAGTAGCGGAAATCACCATATGGGCTCAGGAACACTTCAGAAAACCATCATCTGTGAAAACGGTTCATCACTGCATCCACAAATGCAAGTTGAAACCAGATATAAACAATATCCATAAACATCGCCACCTTCTCTGGGCCTGAGCTCTTTTATGATGGCCTGAGGGGAAGTGGAAAATTGTCCCGAGGTCTGATGAATCAAAAGTAGAAATTCTTTTTAGTAATCATGGACACCATGTCCTCTAGGCTAAAGAGGAGAGGGACCATCCGGCTTGTTATCAGTGCACAGTTCAAAAGCCAGCATCTGTGATGGTATGAGGGGGCATTAGTGCACATGACATGGGTAGCTTGTACAACTGGGAAGGCATCAGTAATGCTGAAGGATATATACACGTTTCAGAGCAATATGCTGCCATCCAGACAAAATCTTTTTCAGGGAAGGCCTTCCTTCTTTCAGCAAGACAATGCCAAACTGCTTTCTGCGCATATTAAAACTGCATGGCTCCGTAGAAGAGTCCAGGTGCTAAACTGGCCTGCCTGCAGTCCAGACCTGCCTCCCATTTAAAACATTTGGCATATTATGTAGTGCAAAATACTACAAAGGAGATCCGAACTGTTACACAACTGAAATTGGATATCAGACAAGAATGGGACAACCTTTCTCTTTCAAAACTACAGCAATTGGTCTCCTTAGTTCCCAAACATTTACAGAGTGTTGTTAAAAGTAGAGGTGATGCAACACAGTGGTAAACATATCCCTGTCCCAACTTTTCTGAAATGTGTTACTGACATCAAATTCAAAATGAGCAGACATTTTTCAAACAACAATAAAATTTCTGTTTCAACATTTCATATGTTGTCTTTGAACTATTTTCAATGAAATATACAGTTTCCATGGGTTGCAAATTATCGCATTCTGTTTTTATTTACAGTTTCCACAACGTCCTGACTTTTTTGGAATTGGGGTTATAATTAAATTGTGACTTGTGCAAATACTGTATACAGTGCAAATGTAACAGTTTAGCAGACATCGGATTGTACATCAGATTAGTGCATCAGATTATTTAAAATTAAGTTTGGGCTCATACTTTAATGTTTGTCCTACAGTCCAATGATGCAAGCATTTTTCACATTGTTCTCATTTTCTGAACACACCGTTTAAAATCATTAAACTTGATAGAACACATCTGTGTGATTAACACACGACAGAGAGTGTAATAGTGTTGGTATTATTGGACTGGGACTATTTTATACTGTATTGTTAGAACGAAACCATGGTTCATTTGATAATCATTTGATTTGGTTATGGAGTTGTTTGTTCCATTTCATTAAAGGTAATAATTTAGCTGCACTGAAATAAGTTAATATGCAAATTGTAATGGCATTATATTTTCGAAATGGAACAACACATTTCCATACATAGGTATGAGTAGTTAAGATTGCTTTAACAGCTGTTTTTTGCACCTCGTCTCCTCCAGCTCTGCTCGGAGTGTGTTAACTTCAGGAGAGCAGAGTCACAAGTAGCTGCAGCATACAAAGGTAAGTTCATTTAAGGTTCCAGCACCAATGTCTCACATTCATGGTATAGTGTGGAGCCAGTGATTAAACATGATAAGTTTAATAATACAAAATATTCCGCCTCCCAATTTTCTCCCTAATATAGATACAGCCAATTCCCACCCACCAGACAGGTCTCCCCTATCACGCTACAGCTACTGATCAGGGAGGGCTAAGGTTATCATGTGCTTCCTCCAGGGCATGTGATGCCAGCTTACCACATCTTTCTGAACTGCTGTTTATGCAACGTTAGGGGGTGGCATAACATACTCGGAAGAAAGCGCTATCCGCCTACTTCCATATGTATGAGCTCACAGATGTCCATGATTGGCTAGTGTCATTGTAGTTGACAGGGGTGAGAGGGTATGCCATCCCTCCCTCTCTGAGAGCATAGGCCAATTTTGCTCTCTTGGACTCCCGGCCAATGGCTCTGGTAACATCATGAGCAAAATAAGCTTTTAATTGTGCAAACAAATGTCTGGCCCTCTACACATATTAGTCGCAGACATGGCACTATTTCCAACTCCTTACCTCATGTCGAAACACTTCATTTTTCAATATAGAAGTGAAATGGATTGCATGTTTAAAACATAGTAGAAAGAGATCGGTGTCACTGTATCATCTAGTCCACTTGGTGTAACATGATACAATGGGACCAATGAATCATTGGTTGTGACCATTATTTCTGTTTGAGGTGCTCAAAACAAATCTGTAAGATGATTATCACAAAGCATGAGCATCTACAGGGACTCTTATGCCAGACTCAACCCAGACTATAGACAGTCAAACGAGATTCATTACCATCTTTGATAGTTTACCATGGCCATGACAGGAAGGCCATGACAGAAAGACTGTCATATAATGTCCAAGTTTCTTGCATTACACTCAGCAGCACATTCAGAAAAGCAATATCTGCCTTAATCTCAAATCCCTGTCAAACTTTATTTGCTTGTAAAAGATATGTTATATTTGCTGTTTCAATATCATTTTCTACCAGCCAGGGTCACGGAGTATCCGGAGTCTATCATGGGAACACTAGGAATGGATGGGATGCCAGCCCATGGCAGGACACTGTACATTTACATACACACAATCATTCACACCTAGGGGCAATTTATCTTGGCCATTCCACCTACTGGCACATTTTGTAGAGGTGGGAGGAAACCAAATAACTCACAAAGACATGATGAGAACATGTACACAGATACTAATCCAAGCTCAGAATCAATCTGGGGACTCTAAAGGTATGAGACGCAATAAGGGAACTGGTCGATCAGTCGTTAAGGATTTGAGTAACTGACTGGAAGGTTGTGGGCTTAAATCCCAGCATTTCCAAGCTGATACTGTTGGGTCCTTGGGCAAGAGCCTTAAAGGGGCATACACACAGGAAGATACTAGCAGTGATGTTGCAACAAGACCATGAAATGTCAATGAAATTTGGCGACCTGGAGCAGTGATAGGTGAAATAATAATTGGCAACGTGAAGGATGCTGAGTGAAACTAATCTCAAGTTTGAGGTGATGTAATTAAGGCAACTACCAGTGGGAGCAAAGGATACAGATGATGCCAACACTGGGTTATATATAGATGGAACCGAGGCAGCCAGAGGCTTTAATGTCCACTAGTGACCAACTGTCAGCTACAAGTAAATCACCTTATATGTGGACAGCCCTTAAAGTTTATCTGCTCTAAGAAATCCTGTATCTTTATATAAAAGACTCAGCCAAATGAGCATATGCTCAATTATTCCCACTGGGATCGGTAAAATAATTTTTTAAATTCTCTGTCAGTTCTACAACCCCGATTCCAAAAAAGTTGGGACAAAGTACAAATTGTAAATAAAAATGGAATGCAATAATTTACAAATCTCAAAAACTGATATTGTATTCACAATAGAACATAGACAACATATCAAATGTCGAAAGTGAGACGTTTTGAAATTTCATGCCAAATATTGGCTCATATGAAATTTCATGACAGCAACACATCTCAAAAAAGTTGGGACAGGGGCAATAAGAGGCTGGAAAAGTTAAAGGTACAAAAAAGGAACAGCTGGAGGACCAAATTGCAACTCATTAGGTCAATTGGCAATAGGTCATTAACATGACTGGGTATAAAAAGAGCATCTTGGAGTGGCAGCGGCTCTCAGAAGATGGGAAGAGGATCACCAATCCCCCTAATTCTACGCTGACAAATAGTGGAGCAATATCAGAAAGGAGTTTGACAGTGTAAAATTGCAAAGAGTTTGAACATATCATCATCTACAGTGCATAATATCATCAAAAGATTCAGAGAATCTGGAAGAATCTCTGTGCGTAACGGTCAAGGCCGGAAAACCATACTGGGTGCCCGTGATCTTCGGGCCCTTAGACGGCACTGCATCACATACAGGCATGCTTCTGTATTGGAAATCACAAAATGGGCTCAGGAATATTCCCAGAGAACATTATCTGTGAACACAATTCACCGTGCCATCTGCCGTTGCCAGCTACAGTAAAACTCTATAGTTCAAAGAAGAAGCCGTATCTAAACATGATCCAGAAGCGCAGACGTCTTCTCTGGGCCAAGGCTCATTTAAAATGGACTGTGGCAAAGTGGAAAACTGTTCTGTGGTCAGACTAATCAAAATTTGAAGTTCTTTATGGAAATCAGGGACGCCGTGTCATTCGGACTAAAGAGGAGAAGGACGACCCAAGTTGTTATCAGCGCTCAGTTCAGAAGCCTGCATCTCTGATGGTGTGTGTGGCATGGGCAGCTTACACATCTGGAAAGACACCATCAATGCTGAAAGGTATATCCAGGTTCTAGAGCAACATATGCTCCCATCCAGACGACGTCTCTTTCAGGGAAGACCTTGCATTTTCCAACATGACAATGCCAAACCACATACTGCATCAATTACAGCATCATGGCTGCGTAGAAGAAGGGTCCGGGTACTGAACTGGCCAGCCTGCAGTCCAGATCTTTCACCCATAGAAAACATTTGGCGCATCATAAAACGGAAGATACGACAAAAAAGACCTAAGACAGTTGAGCAACTAGAATCCTACATTAGACAAGAATGGGTTAACATTCCTATCCCTAAACTTGAGCAACTTGTCTCCTCAGTCCCCAGACGTTTACAGACTGTTGTAAAGAGAAAAGGGGATGTCTCACAGTGGTAAACATGGCCTTGTCCCAACTTTTTTGAGATGTGTTGTTGTCATGAAATTTAAAATCACCTAATTTTTCTCTTTAAATGATACATTTTCTCAGTTTAAACATTTGATATGTCATCTATGTTCTACTCTGAATAAAATATGGAATTTTGAAACTTCCACATCATTGCATTCCGTTTTTATTTACAATTTGTACTTTGTCCCAACTTTTTTGGAATCAGGGTTGTACAAAACATATGTGACAAAACATATGTTAAATAATAAAAAAAACCAAACAAATAGATAGTTTTAAATATTTTTTTATTTTTAATTTCTCTCGAGGTACTCCATCGTTGCCTTTGACAAAATAGATATTGTCAGCTATGACTATGAAAAAGCCCTCAGAGCTGTTAATATTATAGACTAAATGATGCGTATGGTTGTATCAATAAGGTAATAGATGCTTTCATGTGATATCACCGAAGGCCTCCCGACTATCCATGTCAGATTTGCTTCATATTTCTAAGGATTAATGTTATTAGTCCCAATAAGCAGTGTGGAAAATTTCAGCCTTACATCTTTCTTAGTTTTTGAGATATATGGGTATGAATAAGGGGGTGTGGCTTGAATTTTATTGTAAAAAAGAGTGCTATAGGAAGAACTCTGACGTTCTATGAGCCATAATTTTTGAACTATTTAAGCCAAATGCATGAAATTTTCAGGAACTGTTCTTATATGCAAGATATCTTTAAATAATGCAACTGAAGACCACAATTGCACATTTACCACTTTATGTATTGTTGAAATCCGTTAAAAAAAAAAGTTTGTGCTTTGGAGCATTTTGGCCCTCTGTATCTCCACATTTAAACATGCCCGAGCTTTCAAATTCTGGTACAGTATTTATTTATCATATTGTAGTATCCATCCATCCATCCATTTTCTGTAGCCACTTATCCTGTTCTACAGGGTCGTAAGCTGGAGGCGAGAGGCGGGGTACACCCTGGACAAGTCGCCAGGTTATCGCAGGGCTGACACAGACACAAATAACCATTCACACTCACATTCACACCTATGGTCAATTTAGAGCCACCAATTAGCCTAACCTGAAAGGTAAGATGTATAAGACAGTAATAAGACCAGCTGTGATGTATGGATTGGAGACCGTACCCTTAACGAAGATACAGGAGGCAAAGTTGGAGGTGGCGGAGTTGAGGATGTTAAGGTTTGCGATTGGAGTGACAAGGTTGGACAGAATAAGGAACGAGCACATCAGAGGGACAGCACATGTGGAGAGCTTGGGAATTAAGCTAAGAGAGATGAGACTGAGATGGTATGGGCACATCCTGAGAAGAGATGCAGAGCATGTAGGAAGGAGAATATTGAGGATGGAGCTGCCAGGCACACGAAAACAAGGAAGGGCAAAGAGGAGATACATGGATGTGGTGAGAGAGGACATGAAAGTGGCAGGTGTGGTAGAGAAGGAGGCTGAAGACAGGGAGCAATGGAGACGAAAGATCCGCTATGCCGACCCCTAATCGGGAGCAGCCAGAAGAAGAAGAAGAATTATCCTAACCTGCATGTCTTTGGACCCATGCAGACACCCCATGCAGACACGGGGAGAACATGCAAGCTCCACACAGAAAGGCCCTCGCCAGCCGCTGGGCTCGAACTCAGGACCTTCTTGCTGTGAGGCGACAGTGCTAACTAGTACACCACCGTGCCACCCCATATTGTAGTACTGTTTTGTCAACTAAATATTTGTCTAAAAGAAATCAAACTTTCTTAGTTATGAGCCATTAAAAATAATAAACATTTTGCACCCATATTTCAAACACATATTGCTCATGTATGACAAAGTCTACTATAAAAAGAATCATACCACTGGAAAGAGCAGGTCTTAATTAGCATATGCATAAAATATAAGGTTGGTATCTTCAACCAAACTGCATTTATTAAGGGATCAAATATGCCTTGTTTTATCACAGATGTTAAAAAGCATTAAAATACCATGAAAGCCAATTAGAGACATAAATAATTTCAGATGTCTGAAGCGATTGGAATATTTGGATTAATGAGCATACTGCATTCTGAGGAGGATGGCGAGGCAGGAAAAAAAGATCAGAATTGCATGGTTTAACGGATAATTTGGGTCGTCAACGTCCAAAATCAACAGTACCAAGATATTTAAACATAAATCCATCCAAATTTAAGAAAAAAAAAGCATAAAACAAAACTGTTATTGGAACACACGCAATGTTCTGCAACTATGAGAAATACGCATTTGTCATACATATGAATAATTTTTATTAAGTCCATGAAATAACAATATTTTAATAACCCATTATATGAATGTCTGGCCATTGAGCATGTTCTCACCAAAAAAAAATCTATAAATCCCTTTGAGGAAAATGGATTTTTGTGATATGCAAATAGCACATTGTGGCAGCGGGGGCGTGGTCAAGCGCCGGTCTGTGACAGGAGGGCGGAGTCAGGGAAGGTAAGTGGCAGAATCACTTCACCTGAGAGCAATTAACCTGTTTGTGTGTCTTCCCAGTGACCGCGCCCTATATGAGGAGGGAGAGTGAGAGCTGAAATAGCTCATCTCCAGACCAGACACCGGTTGTGTGTGGGTGTGTGTCTGAGTGGGAAGTTGTTCACTGAAAAGTGTAGCAATAAAAGCCATATTAACAAACCTCATCTCTGTCCTGCCGTCCTCTGTGCTCCACCCCTTTGTTAGAACTGTTACAGTGGTGCCGAAATCCGGGACCTGGAGCACAGCAGCCTCTCAGCCCCATGGAGTCCTCCCCGTTCGCTGAACTGATCCACGCCCTCGCCACGGCCCAGCAAAGCCAGCACCAGGCGCTGCTCACCCTCCGAAAGGAGCAAGAAGAGCGGTTCGAGGCCCTGGTGTTGGCCCAACAAGAAGATCGCCAGGCGTTCCGGCACCTCCTCGCGTCGGTGGGGCCCACCAGCGCTCCTACCGCGGGCCCGTCTCCCCTCACCGTCACCAAGATGGGCCCGCAGGACGACCCCGAGGCGTTCATCACGCTCTTTGAGCAGGTCGCCGAAGCCTCGGGGTGGCCGATGGAGCAGCGCGCAGCGCGCCTCCTCCCCCTGCTCATGGGAGAAGCACAGCTGGCTGCGCTACAGCTCCCCGCCGACCGCCGGCTGGCCTACGCAGACCTCCGCCGGGCCGTCCTCCAGCGTGTAGGGCGCACCCCAGAACAGCAGCGCCAGCGCTTCCGCGCGCTGTGCTTGGAGGAAGTCGGCCGGCCGTTCGCGTTTGGCCAGCAGCTCCGGGACGCCTGCTGGCGGTGGCTGAGGGCCAACAACCGCGACGCCGAAGGAATCCTCAACCAGGTGGCGCTGGAACAGTTCATCGCTCGCTTGCCAGCAGGAACTGCGGAGTGGGTCCGGTGCCACCACCCGGCATCACTGGATCGAGCAGTCGAGCTGGCGGAGGACCATTTGGCGGCTGTCCCGGCGGCAGGACAGCAGATGGCATCTTCTCTTCTCTCCTCTTCTCTCTCTCTCCCCCTCCTCCTGTGTCCCGTCCTCGCCCCATTCCCCCTCCGCGGAGGCGGGGGCTGGCACCCCCCCAGCCGGCCCGCCGCACCCGCGGTGCCCTCCCATTTCTCCCTTCTGTGTCTGTCTCTCCCCCACCTCAGGTGAGTGAGCCCCAGATCACCGGTGCAGAGGGAAAGCCCGGGCCGGTTTGCTGGCGCTGCGGGGAGCCGGGCCACCTTCAACAGCAGTGCACGGCAATGGAAGTGGGCGCGGTGGTTCAGATCCCCGACACGCCAGAGGCCACCCTCGATCGGGCCGGAGCGTATCGCATACCGGTGAGTATCCAAGGGGCTACATATCAGGCGTTGGTGGATTCTGGTTGTAATCAGACCTCAATTCGCCAAAGCCTGGTTCAAAACGAGGCATTGGGGGGAGCACAAGGGGTGAAGGTGTTGTGTGCACGGGGATGTTCACAGCTACCCTTTGGTGTCGGTCCACATTATTTTCAGAGGGGAAAAATTTATAGTGAAGGCGGCGGTTAATCCTCGCCTTACCCACTCTCTAATTTTGGGGACTGATTGGCCGGGATTTCGGGGTTTAATGACACGCCTAGTCGAGAGTGGGTCCTGCCATTTGACAGGGGGAGGTCCCGGTGTCGCTTTGGCGGGAGCAGCTGTCACAGAGCCGTCTACGTCATCTCCGCGTCAGAGTGAGGAGCCGCCGGCTCCTCCTCTCTCTATTGGGGAATCCCTCGCGGATTTCCCATTAGAGCAGTCGCGAGACGAGACTCTGCGGCATGCGTTTGACCAAGTGAGAGTAATCGATGGTCAAACGCTCCAGCCGAACGCCACCCCGTCCTTCCCCTACTTCACGATTATGAAGGATAGATTATACCGAGTGACGCAGGACACTCAAACTAAAGAGCGCGTCACGCAGCTTTTAATTCCGAAGAGCCGCCGGGAATTGGTATTCCAGGCGGCTCACTTTAATCCCATGGCTGGACACTTGGGGCAGGATAAAACACTAGCCCGAATAATGGCCCGTTTCTATTGGCCGGGGATTCACGGTGATGTCCGTAGGTGGTGTACGGCATGCCGCGAATGCCAGTTAGTAAACCCAGCGGCCATTCCAAAAGCGCCTTTGCGCCCTCTACCGTTAATCGAGACCCCGTTTGAGAGAATTGGGATGGATCTCGTCGGGCCATTAGATCGGTCAGCATGAGGGTACCGCTTTATATTAGTTCTGGTGGACTATGCAACGCGATACCCGGAAGCAGTGCCTCTGCGCAATATCTCAGCACGCAGTATTGCAGAGGCGCTCTTCCGCGTCATCTCCCGAGTTGGAATCCCGAAAGAGATTCTGACTGATCAAGGCACTACGTTTATGTCACGAACACTGCGCGAACTGTATGGGTTATTGGGGATTAAGCTGATCCGCACCAGCGTGTATCACCCACAAACGGACGGTTTAGTGGAACGATTCAACCGCACCCTCAAAACTATTATTAAGAAATTCGTAAGTGAGGACACACGTAACTGGGATAAGTGGCTCGAACCCTTGCTGTTCTCAGTGCGAGAGGTCCCCCAAGCCTCCACGGGGTTCTCCCCGTTCGAATTATTATATGGGCGTAAGCCGCGCGGCATCCTGGACGTGCTGCGGGAAAATTGGGAGGAGGGACCTTCACAAAGTAAGAACGAAATTCAGTACGTTATGGACCTGCACGCAAAACTCCACATGCTCACCCACCTAACTCAGGAGAATTTGCGGCAGGCCCAGGAACGGCAAGCCCGCCTGTACAACAAGGGTACGCGCCTTAGAGAGTTCACACCGGGAGATAAGGTACTCGTACTGTTGCCCACGTCGAGCTCCAAATTGATCGCCAAGTGGCAAGGACCCTTTGAGGTCACACGGCGAGTCGGGGACGTCGACTATGAGGTGAGGCGAACGGACAGGGGTGGGGCGCTACAGATTTACCACCTCAATCTGCTTAAACTCTGGAACGAGGAGGTCCCCGTGGCGTTGGTGTCGGTGGTTCCGGAGAAGGCGGAGCTGGGGCCGGAGGTTCAAAAGGGAACATTGGCATCACGTACCTCTCCGGTCCCCTGTGGAGACCACCTCTCCCCGACCCAACTCACGGAGGTCGCCCAGTTGCAGGCCGAGTTTTCGGATGTGTTCTCGCCCCTGCCCGGTCGCACTAACCTCATAGAGCACCACATCGAGACGACCCCGGGGGTGGTAGTGCGTAGCCGCCCTTACAGGCTACCCGAACACAAAAAAAAGGTGGTTCGGGAAGAACTTCAGATCATGCTCGAAATGGGCATCGTCGAGGAGTCCCACAGTGACTGGAGCAGCCCAGTGGTCTTGGTACCCAAGGCCGACGGGTCGGTCCGGTTTTGTGTGGACTATAGGAAAGTCAACGCGGTGTCTAAATTTGACGCATACCCAATGCCTCATATTGACGAGCTGCTCGATCGACTAGGCACGGCTCGCTTTTATTCGACACTGGATTTGACGAAGGGATATTGGCAGATCCCCTTGACTCCACTATCCCGAGAAAAAACGGCCTTTTCGACACCGTTTGGGTTACACCAATTCGTCACACTTCCGTTTGGGCTGTTTGGGGCGCCCGCTACGTTCCAGCGGCTGATGGATCGGGTCCTCCGCCCCCACGCCACCTATGCGGCCGCCTATCTGGATGACATCATATATAGTAATGACTGGCCGAGGCACTTAGAACACCTAAGGGCCGTCCTTAGGTCGCTGAGGCGGGCGGGTCTCACAGCCAACCCAAAGAAGTGTGCGATTGGGCGGGTGGAAGTACGGTATCTGGGCTTCCACTTGGGCAACGGGCAGGTGCGTCCCCAAATTAATAAGACCGCAGCGATTGCGGCCTGCCCGAGGCCCAAGACCAAAAAGGGGGTGAGACAGTTCCTGGGGCTGGCTGGCTATTATCGTAGGTTTATACCTAATTATTCGGATGTCACCAGCCCGCTGACTGACCTCACTAAAAAGGGAGCGCCAGATCCGGTCCAGTGGACGGAGCAGTGTCAGCGGGCTTTCTCTGAGGTAAAGGCTGCACTGTGTGGGGGGCCACTTTTACACTCCCCTGACTTCTCTCTCCCTTTTATGTTACAGACGGATGCGTCGGACAGAGGGCTGGGGGCCGTTTTGTCCCAGCAGGTGGAGGGGGAGGACCTCCTGGTCCTTTACATCAGTCGGAAGCTGTCAGTGCGTGAGGGGCGCTACAGCACGATTGAGAAGGAGTGCCTGGTGATCAAGTGGGCGGTCCTCGCCCTCCGTTACTACCTGCTGGGGCGCCCTTTCACCCTCTGTTCAGACCACGCGCCCCTCCAGTGGCTCCACCGCATGAAGGATGCCAACGCGCGGATCACCCGTTGGTATCTGGCACTCCAACCCTTCAACTTCAAGGTGGTCCACAGGCCGGGGGCGCAGATGGTCGTGGCGGACTTCCTCTCCCGTCAAGGGGGGAGGGGGAGTCGGCTGCAGGCCGGACAGGCGCCCGGCCTGAGTCGGGCGGTGGGGGTATGTGGCAGCGGGGGCGTGGTCAAGCGCCGGTCTGTGACAGGAGGGCGGAGTCAGGGAAGGTAAGTGGCAGAATCACTTCACCTGAGAGCAATTAACCTGTTTGTGTGTCTTCCCAGTGACCGCGCCCTATATGAGGAGGGAGAGTGAGAGCTGAAATAGCTCATCTCCAGACCAGACGCCGGTTGTGTGTGGGTGTGTGTCTGAGTGGGAAGTTGTTCACTGAAAAGTGTAGCAATAAAAGCCATATTAACAAACCTCATCTCTGTCCTGCCGTCCTCTGTGCTCCACCCCTTCGTTAGAACTGTTACACACATATACTGTATAATTGCAACTATGCCTTCTTTTATTTGCAAATATACATTATTCTTGAAAATTTAACCTCCTAGGGCTTAGCGGTCACATGCGTGGACAGCACTTTTTAGAAATTCGGAACAAGAATCCATATATGTGGACATACTTTTTCTCTAAAAGTACATCTTATCAAAAGATGATGCTTAGTTTTTATTCTAATCAGGTTCTAATAAGCCCAAATAGCAAAGAGAAATAAAAAATGCATGTAAAAAAACAGCTTGGGCCTTAGGAGGTTAAATGTAATATACAGTATTCTTCTGCTGTGTGATTATATATTTACTGGACGATTTTAATGTATGTTTTTAACAGGATAATTCAGATAAGTGTACAGGGAAAAATGTCCACCGGGATGTAGTAACTGGCCATAACAGAGTACAGCTCTTCAAAAAAAAATTTTCAAAGGTCACACTGAAAATGCCTGTCTCATCTCATCTCATTATCTCTAGCCACTTTATCCTGTTCTACAGGGTCACAGGCAAGCTGGAGCCTATCCCAGCTGACTACGGGCGAAAGGCGGGTACACCCTGGACAAGTCGCCAGGTCATCACAGGGCTGACACATAGACACAGACAACCATTCACACTCACATTCACACCTACGGTCAATTTAGAGTCACCAGTTAACCTAACCTGCATGTCTTTGGACTGTGGGGGAAACCGGAGCACCCGGAGGAAACCCACGCGGACACAGGGAGAACATGCAAACTCCACACAGAAAGGCCCTCGCCAGCCACAGGGCTCGAACCCGGACCTTCTTGCTGTGAGGCGACAGCGCTAACCACTACACCACCGTGCCGCCCTGAAAATGCCTGTTACGTATGTAACTGTGGCTGTATATACACTCACGCTGACATATTTCATCCTGGTCACATAGTGTCATGCAAAATTTGCTACTAAAAAATTTCACTCTTCCTAACTGAGAGGGGTAGTGTATAACATCTGGGTAACATCTGTCAGCAATGTCCTGAGCAACAGAGCTTGCCCTGAAAGGTGTTCAGGGATGAACGCACTCCCACCACTGACAGAGGTGACGTTCACCTTGTAAAAAGGAGAATGTGTTCATAAAGTGGAGCTGCTCCTCATAGAATGGCATGTGTCTATGGGCTAGTAGGCACCACGCAGTAGGCAGACAAAGGATTACCCTGCATCTTACCCCTGTAGCATATCACAGTTGGTTGGAGAATATACTTGCTGCAATCGCGTCCAAAAACACTACTGTGGCTCTCCCTAAAAGATAGAGATATAGCACTTAAATGAGTGAGGATGCGGCCCCATACTGAAGTAAACTTGTAAACACTGGAAGATAAAACTCTGTCCCTAAGATGCTCAGTGCCAAGGCAGCAAGCTCACAGCTGATACCCATCGTTGTTTTCCAAAAGATTAAGTCATCATAGCATAGTTAGCAGTGTGTGTACTCAGTACAATGTGATTTATGGAGGGTAATTCGATCCAAGTGTAGAAGAGCAGACGCTGAATCCCCACTCCCACAGGTGAGGAAAAACCAACTATATGATGCTTGTTTTTCGAGATGTTCAGACACTGAGGCAAGTGGAAGATACTCAGTGTTTGGATTATTATTATTATTATTATTAGTTCCTCCGATCCCTGGGGGGACAAAGGGTGGCAAGTCTTCTCCATGGTCTTCTGTCTTGGGCGGCGTTGTTTCCCTCTTCCCATGTGAGTCCCCTCACCACCAAGTCCTCTCTAAATGTTGACCTCCATGTTGTCTTAGGTCTGCCCCTCCTGCATCTTCCATCTGTTGGTGACCAATGTATTGCTTGCTTTGCCAACCTGTTGTTGTCCAGTCTAAGTATGTATCTGGCAAACCTCATTCTGCCTTGTTCTACTGTTAGACTTAGCGGTTGTTGTCCAGTTCTTGCTAGTATTTCTTCATTTCTGATTCTGTCTCTGTATGTGATCTTCAGTAGTTTCCTCAGGCATCTTTGGTGGAATACGTCAAGTTTGTATGCTAGTGCTTTTCCAGGTCTTGCATGCATAAGTTGCTGTTGAGATCACTATGTGTATAGTTGTAATTTAATACTCAGTAAGATGGTCTCCGAGTTATATATGTTGGTAAAGTTCTCAAAAACTGCCGCCACTTTTCCCAGTCTGACGCTGATGTCTTGGTCTATGTTGCCATCACTAGCCATAGTGCTTCCTAAATATATGAAGTGGCTGACATCTTCAACAGTTTGTTCAGAAGTGTTTAAAAATAATTATTGTTGGCATATAAGTGATTAAGAAAATGCCCTAACATTGGAAGATTAGGAGGACCTTAATCTCTCCTATGTCAACCATAGTGACCCTAATCAATCGCTGGCATCTACCGGTATGAGCTCATTTATGTAGAAAAGGATAGTTAGCATTTGTCCTCTGAGTGTGTGATGTAGCACTATCAGTGTTTCCAAAAAGATTCATTGGTTGGCTTCTTGTGCTTCAGAAGACCTACATGTTAACCCTGAGAACTAGCTAGTAGACTGGAATTGGTAATGACTGAAATGGGGTGAAAAATGGGGTAAAATAATTCTTGGAATATGTGAAAAGCGAACATACTCTTTGGAGGACAGGGCATTGACAATATTCACACACCGCTGGTGTGTTTATGTAGTCTGTCTTGCATACAGGTGAGAAGAAAAAGAGGAACGATGGCTGTATGCCAGCAGCATTTCTTTCGAATACTGTATTATATGTCACTGTGACTTTGCTGGGAAATACTGCCCCTGGTGGTGAGGAGGAGTGAAATAGAAGGATTTGGTTGATACAGAGGCAAACAAAATTAGTTTCATACTTTAATCTCTCCATGGAGTTTTCATTTGACCTTCATTTGATTTTAGTCTCTTGAATGAAGAGTCAATGCATCTTATTTTATTTAGAGATGTAGCCAATTTCAGTCCAGATGGAGACTCCCACTATGATATTTATCACATGGAAGTGGGCATATTGATGCAGAGAAAATACCCCAAAGAATACAAATGCAACCACCTGCCAACAATGGTGTCCTGTACTGTTCTGAGAACAGACAATCGAAATTAAACAAGTGTTTGGTTAATAAGGGATGAGTCATAAATGTGTGGGCTTTATCAATTTATTTTTGTACTGTGAGTGTTACAGTATGGGAGTTTTTACACTCAGTTTGGTTTTAAACAGTTCCCAGGATAATAGTCCAATATCACGTGTTAGGATCGGCAGATTTGGTGGGTCAAAGAAGTACATTTTTCCAACTATCTATCTTAAGTCTGATATCTTTTTGGTCAGCGCTGGCTTCACAGCATTGGCAGGCACTTGAATGTACTTGGAGCAGAGTGCATAGGGTTTGAATAAGCAAGCACTTGACTAGTTGGTGAGGAAAGACTCTGGTGCCCAGTTAATTCAAAGAGACTATTATTTAATCTGTTTTAAAGCTTTTTAAAGCCATTAAAAACCACAACAAATGTTACTGAGACTCTTCTTATATCAAACTAGACAAACTAGGTAGTGGAAATTTAAACTGTAGACTAGGCGAAGATCACTTTAGTGCAATCTGGTTATCCTCTTTGACTGCTTATGCACTGGCAAATGCTGGGGACTGTATACAGTTGTTAAGCTGGGTGGATGTAGGGCACACTCTTCACAGCCCCACTGCACATGACTGAATCGTATTAGTGCTTCAGCTGCTACTCGTGTCTGATATCACTCCCAGATTTCTGTGTTTTGAAGACTTTTTCCATTTGAGGACAAGTTTTGCCACAGGTGTGGTGGACTTACTGAAATTTCAACAGCCCCCCAAAACATCTCAAAGCTGAAAGGTAACAATATCCATAATGCAATGGCCTACCCAGTCATTGGAACGTGGTTCCAGTGACCGCTTGTAATGACATTTTGTAACTACAAGGATTGCCAGATGTGCCAAAGCAAACTAATATCACTGTCTGGTCCCCAAAACTATCACAGCACCAAAATAGTGCAATTTAGCCATCGACTGGCATTTTAGAATAGAATAGAATAGAAACACTTTTATTGCCAGGTATGTGGACACACACGAGGAATTTGACTCCGGTTCACTTAGCTCTCATAGTACAAAAACAGATAAAAAAGCATAAACACAAAACAAATAAACAAGCAAACAACAACAACAAAAATAGGTGCATAGTGCAAAGTAATCCAGGTAAGTCAAGTATGGAATAGTTAAATAAATATAAAGTATACAGTGTGCACAGAATGACGGTATAAGTGTTCAGATATTTTACAAGTGATATTACTGATATATGAATCTGGATTTTAGCTGTTCATCACAGAAAGGATTTCCCTTTTGGTGCAATATGGTGCATAGTGCAAAGATGAATAGTAAATTTAATTAAGTAAAAAAAAAAAAAAAAAATATATATATATATATATATATATATATATATATATATATATATATATATATATATATGTGATATGTGTGTGTGTGTGTATACACACACACACACACACACACACACACACACACATATATATATATATATATATATATATATATATATTTTTTTTTACACATATATATTTATTAGTGCTGTCAAAAATGTCGCGTTATTAATGCGTTAACTTGACTCAATTTTAACGGCGATAATTTTTTTTATCGCGAGATTAACGCTCTGTGACATGATGTAGGTTTTTCATAAGCTTTTGAAACTGCCAGGAACTTGGAACAGAACAGAGACTTTGCTTAGAAAAACGATAGCAGCTAGACTGTAATGCCACGCCCCGCACAGCCAGAGTCCTCTGCCCTCCCCCAAAGAGCCACGGTGCTCGGCTTAAGGCCCAGTCACACAGCCAAAACTTACGATTTACGCATGAATTGCGCATAAATTTCGAGTCGTGCGCGATTCATCAGTGCTGTGCGTAATTCATAAGTTTTTTTGACGTGGAGCATCAGTAGTTGTCAGTGGATGTTCGACGATTCGGGTTTGTGCGCGATTCCAGGTTTTGAGCTGCTCAAAAATATTGATCACGCACAAGTATGCGCGATTGTGCGCCGTTTAACGTAATTCGTGCGTCCTTTGCCGTAGTTCTGACGCGGACAATGCGCGACATAAGCGTGGACCGTTAGTGGTTGATCGCAAGAAATTTACCACTACCGCGCACGTCGATGACTTTTCACTGACGAATAACGCACATATCACGCATGTCTCGCTGTAGTAACACGTACATTTCACTGATATCCACTGACAATCACTGACAAAAAAGTATTAACGCATAAAACACTTGATCCATGCGCGCTCTATGCGTCGTTCATCAGTGCTAGTGTGCGGTTCATGTGTGCTTATACGTGGTTCATACGCAGTTTATGCGTGGAGTGTTCGTCAATAAAAACCAGAAATTGTCCCTCTTTTGACCCTGTGCGCTGATGTGCGTGATTTGTAAGTGATTGTAAGTGATTTGTACGTAGTTCATGCGCAATTAATCGGTGATTTTTGACCACGCACACCCCCAAAAAATGATCAATTTCTCCACTGACAATCACGCACAAGCCAACTTTATACGTGATTTATACGTAATTTATGCGTGATCGGCTGTGTGACTGGGCCTTTAGGTTTCGTTTTTCCATCGGCGGCTCCAGCCCGACTTTGCAGTGGCTGTGACGTGTTATGCTCTGCAATAAAAAAAAAAACATTGGTACAACCAGTGTTCGAACTATGCCGATATTTTCGGGGGGTCCCTTTTTTCCCTTGGGGGGGGGGGGGGGTGCTTGCGCTTGTCTCAGAGCGTGGATCTCCATCGCGCGCTCACTTCGGATATGCAAATGCTTCCCGTTACACACGATTGCTATGTCAATAAACATCATTTTGCCAATATTTTAGAGACCCCCCAACATTTCCCAAATCATGTTTTCAAGGGATCTCATGTCTGTTTCAGGGGATCTCGGATCCCCCGAGTACCCCCGTAGTTCGAACGGTGAGCAAGCCCATTCACTTTTTTATGCTGATAAGAGAATTACAATGGTTTTTCATGTGACAAAAATGTGCGATTAAATTGCGATTAATCGCGAGTTAACTATGACAGTCATGACATTAATCGCGATTAAATATTTTAATCGCTTGACAGCACTAATATAAATATATATTTTATATATTATATATACGCATTTCCTAAGTAAATTATTGTGCACATACATTTGTTGACGAACTTCTCATGCTGTCAAGAGTAGACTTTGCTGTGGCATTTTGTGCAGCCGTTGCTCAGCCAAACATGCTTCATGTGCATTCAGCAACCACACAAATGAAGAGCAGCATTTAACCCAAAAGAAGGAAATAAACATTTAGACACTGCCAAATGGGATTGCTTGCTGCCAAGAGGTGAAGTTTAAAAAAATCAGATATATTGCATAGACAACCTTAAAAACTTGATTACAGTGCAGTACTGAGATTTGTTTATGCTGGATTTTTTTGTAAGAATCTCTCAATATAAACAACCAAAGATATTCTCAAGCTTACAGTACATTCACTTGGATCCCAATGTTTCAATAAATATTTTTCATTGTGTTCCCGAGACATTTCCATGCTATTTGATAAGTGGACCTTTAATGTATAGTCAGGCTCATATGTACAGTATTTGGGCATTGACAAAATTTTCATAATTTTGCCTCTCTACACCACCACAGAGGATTTGAAATGAAGCAACTTATCATTTGGTGATGTCCATGGGGTTCAGACTTCAGGCAGTCATTGACTGCAAAGCATTTGCATCAAAGTATTAAAAATAATCCATTATATTTATTATATTTATAACTATGGTAGTTTGTCCAGTTACTTCTGAGCCTGTGAAACTGGAGGGACTATGAACAAAATGGCTCGAATTCCTAAACAGTTAATACAATATTTTTTAAAACCCCTTGAATGAAAGTGGAAAGTCTACACTTCAATTACATGCCATCACGAGGCTTAATTTCAAATCCACTGTGGTGGTATACAAGGGCAAAATTAAAAATTGTGGAACTGTCCAAAGGTAATAACTCAAAGCTAGACAACCTTTCGATTTCATAAAATTGGTGAAATTTAGTTCCCTCTGAAATTTGGTCATTGTCATATATGTTTTTGTAATATCGAAAAAAAAAAAAAACCCAGGCCATCTTGTGGCTGGGAAGTTATTTATTTTGAGGGAATTCCCGAGCAAATAATGAGCATGAAATCGCTCACTTCACGCAGTCAAGCAGACAGAGGAAGTCCGTGTGCACATGCCCAAGTTTACCTTCTTCTTCTTCTTCTTTTGGGTTTTACAGCAGCTGGCATCCACAGTGTCGCATTACTGCCATCTACAGGTTTACCTTGACCGTGCACTCACAGTTCCATTATTCTGTCGCTAAATGAACAGCTGATCACACCGAGGTGCTCGCTGACCGCCGATATTTATTAGTTTGGGCCTGCATTTTCTTTCCTTCGCCACATAATGTCTTTTCTTCTCGCTTTCTGTTACTGTCGTCGGTCTTTCATGTTTCATTTGCACACTCGTCCTCCATTTCTCTCTCCTGTTTCAAATTTGTATCCCACAATGCCTTGCGCAAACAGGGAAAGCTTACCATGTGATGCATGACATAGTATCTTGAATTGTGTCATGGTGAAGCAGGAAAAAATAGCAGAGAATTTAGGGCCATGTGGCCCTAAATTCATTAATTGTTCTATTTAAAAAAAAAAACTCATAAAATTCGAAGTTTGTGATTCGAATTCAGTAGCTTTCAGTCCACTAAACAAAAATAATTGGGTGTCAGAGAAAATTCTTTTTATGACCTACACTTGAAAAATCTGAAAGGCAGTCTACCTTTAAATGAATTAATTTAATTTTGAAAGGACAGACACACCTCTGTGTCTGCAGTTTATAGCAGACATGGTCAAATATTGTTTTTTTAATGATGTTTGACTTAATGGTCAGGTGATATTCTCAAGGGTGCAGTGATACTTTACAACGAAACAGTTCAATACAGAGCCTGATGCAGAGCACCACAGAGGATTGTCCAGTACTCCATACTTCCTCTTCATCCTCCTTACACAGGCACAGTTTCATTGTTGTTGGCACTGTTTCTTGGAAACCCATTGCAAATGTGATATAGAACACACACTAAGGTTTTGTTCCTGTTTCTTTAAGTGTTTACAGTCCTGGTCCTTCAGTACACTTTATTGAAAATCTCTGCTCCCAACAGACCTGATTCACCTCAATGTGAATGATGAAGCAGGGAAACTTGAGCACTACTGGTACTGGTTTATACCATTAATGGTGAAATAGCAGCATGAAATGTCAGTATCAAGATGTAGTTGAAAATGGAAAGCAAGAAACCACACTGCTGTTTAATCAAAATAAATAAAATTCCAGGTCAAAGTCCATGGGATTTGTGTTGGTTGATTTGCCAGAGTCAGTGATTTGGCTATGCCACTCTTTGAAATTTTGACAGGAAACGTAACTTTTTGTTGTAAAGTGGTCCACCTCCCTGTAGGCTCAGTACTGACAGACATGCAACAAGACCCGGACTTAACAAAAGTAGGCCATTGAAGTGGATTAATGCTGTAATTTGAAGAGTGGAGCACATCCCTTTAATCAAATCCACTGGTAGTTTTGGCTCTCTTAAAACAGTTTCCCACGCATCCCCATGTATTTAGACCTGTCACCTGTCACAGGGTCCACAATGGTAGTCAGGATGATGGGTATTTTAGAGATGAGGTATTCTACAATTGAGTAGGCAAATGCTGTTCACTAGCTTTCTAACCACAAGCTACACCTTTAACTCAGTAAATGCTAATTATGTACTGATTACAAATACAACTCTAAATCAGAAAAAGTTGGGACTATCTAGAAAATACAAATTAAAACAAAAAAAGCAGTGATTTTCTAAATTTACTTTGACTTGTATTTCATTGCAGACAGGATGAACCCAAGATATTTCATGGTTTGTTTTGCTGATTTTTTTCATGGAACCCAAGATGTTTCATGGTCAACTTAATTTCATTTATTAATGTACATCCCCTCAAAGAAACTGACTTCATGTTAAAACTGTTAATGTTATAATCATGTTGTCTGTTGTCACCCAAATGAGGATGGGTTCCCTTTTATCTGGTTCCTCTCGAGGTTTCTTCCTCATGTCGTCTGAGGGAGTTTTTCCTTGCCATCGTCGCCACAGGCTTGCTCATTGGGGATAGATTAGGGATAAAATTAGCTCATGTTTAAAGTCATTCAAATTCTGTAAAGCTGCTTTGCGACAATGTTTATTGTTAAAGGACCCATGGCATGGTGGTTTGTTGATGCTTTAAACAGGATCGTGGAGGCTTCCGGATGTTATATCCGCAGGCTTTCTCAAAATGAACCCTCGGAACGTAGATATAGCCTCCTGGGAGAAAGCCCCATTTCAGCCCTTTTCCCAGTGCGTCGTTTTGCTAATGAGAAGCATGGAGGCAGGGAAGGGTAGAGGGTGGGGGCGTGCCATGGGGGGAGGGGGAGGGGCTGCCGTCTGCCTCCCAAGCTGGCCGAGAGCGCTCCTCGTCGGGCACGGCCAGGCGGGCGAATGCCCTGGTCTGTCCGCCCTGTCTAAAAAAATGGTACAACTCGAGCCCATGGTAAAACTGGGACTTTGTCGTTTTTTTTTCAGCCTGAGGCCCATGGTAAAACTAAGCAGTTTTACCATGGAGGAGTGGGGACTTTGCCGTTTCCTCCCCCCAACTCGCCCCTGGGAGAACCGCTGCCTCCACAGGCGGCCGGTGCCGCTGGAGGGCCGCCCGCGTGACCTCGGCTCCCGACAAAAGATTGGATCTAGGGCTGACTTTCAATGGATCGCAGCGATGGAGCTGCTCTGCCACTCACGACACCCCGGCCCAGAATCAGGGAAAAATACCGCGCACTGACGTCATTAAGGTGCGACGCGAGGAAATAAAATAAATTCAACAAATGTTTGGGTTTTTACTGAACAAACAAACAAATAAAATGAACGAGTGACTTAAAAAAAAGAATGTGGGTGTCTTTGTAAAAACTGTTTTGATTGGCTATTATAACAGAGGTAGCGCAGAGTACCTGGCTAACTGCAGGAAGCAGTTAGCTGCACAGCTAATGTAGCCATTGCAAACGCACCGATTTTAAAACACGGCAAAACGACTTAACAGTTATACGTTTACTTGTTCGGTGTTTGTGGCTGATGCGGCAGGGATGCTTGGTACGGACCCAGGCTTCAGTGACAGTTGATGTGCAAAACCTGCCCTGTACTGTCCCAAGTTGTGGAAACATTCATCAGGAAAATGCTTCCGACAAACATACACCGTCTTAGGTAGACTCGACGGCATATTATTGAAGTAAATAAAATTAAGCCACTGCGTCTTCAGGGGCTTTCCCGTTGGCAGTAAAAACAGACTCTTTTCTGTGTTGTCACATCCATGTACAGCGCAATTTCCATGTTTCGCTCGCTTAGGTGATGCCATGTTGTTGTGTCCTCTATGGTCTCCTCACTACAACTGGGCGGGCAATCCATACGGTGGGTGGGAATCCAGAGGGGGGGCGTGGGGATCATCTCCCTTGCTGACGTAGTAAAGGGAAGAGCTTATCAACGCGCCGTTTTGACGCGCCATTCTCAAATGTTGGGCATAGTTTGGTTTACACATTATGAAATTTCTAGCCACTGGGGTGACTTAAGAAGGTCAGAGGAACTCATTTTAACGTTAAAAAACCTCAGAAAGTGAAAATTTCATGCCATGGGAGTGCTATAGAAATAAACTTGACTTGACTTGACATCTATTCCTGTGTTTCAGGCCTGCAACACATTCCACAAAAGTTGTGATGGGACAATTTAGGGCTAGTAATGAAGTAAAACAATTAAATGATGATGCGATTTGAAACAGGTGATGTGAAAAGGCGACTGTAATCATGATTTGGTATAAAATGAGTATCCAGGAAAGGCCTAGCCTTTGAGGAGCAAAAATGGGCCGAGGATCTCCAGTTTGTCAACAAATGTATGAGAAAATTATGGAAACATTTAAAAACAAAGTTCATTAAAGAAAGATATGAAGGGATTTGGATATTTCACCCTCTACGGTGCATAATATCATTAAATGATTCAAGGAATCTGGAGGAATTTCAGTGTGTAAAGGGCAAGGGTGTAAGCCTAAGTTGAACACCCATGATCTCTGATCCTTCAGACAACACCACATGAAGAACCGTCATTCATATACAGCTGATATAACCACATGGGCTCAGGATTATCTTTTCCAGGGATATTTCAGCAAGACAATACAAAACCACATTCTGCACACAGTACAAAGGCATAGCAGTGGAAGAAGAGGCCCTAAATTCTCTGCTATTTTTTCCTGCTTCACCATGACCCAATTCAAGATACTACATCATGTATCACGTGGTGGGCTTTTCCCATTTGCGCAAAGTATTGTGGGATACAAATTTGAAACAGGAGAGAAAAATGGAGGACGTGAGCGTGCGAACAAAACTGGAAAGACCAACTACAGTAACAGAAAGCGAGAAGAAAAGACGTTATGTTGCGAAGGAAAGGAAACGCAGGACCAAACTAATAAATATCGGCGGTCAGCGAGCACCTCGGTGTGATCAGCTGTTCGTTTAGCGACAGAATGATGGAACTGAGTGCACGGTCAAGGTAAACCTGTAGATGCCAGTAGTGCAACACTGGATGCCAGCTGCTGTAAAACCCAAAAGAAGAAGAAGACAATAACGACTAAGGTAAGCGTGCGCATGCGCACACGGACTTCCTCTGTCTGCTTGACTGCGCGAAGCGAGCGATTTCATGCACATTATTTATTAGGGAATCTCCTCAAATTAAATAACTTCCCAGCCACAAAATAGCCTGTTTTTTTTTAAATATTACAAAAATAAACATATATATCACAATGACCAAATTTCAGAGGGAACTAAATTTCACCGAGTTTATAAAATCGAAAGGTCGTCTACTTTTAAAAACATATATGTACTTTGATCACTTAGCAAAGTTGAAAGTTTTTCATTGTAGTTTTTCTTCTCTAATATGACTGTTGTATTTTGCCGAGTCACTCGAGGTGATTATTGAGAAATTACATTACATAGGATTTGGCAGACATTCTTATCCAGAGTGACGTACAACAAACTTGATTGAATTTCTTGACCAGTCAGCTTGCGCGATTTTCTATAATCACTTGCATATTTATACTAAAACATATTAATGATATGCAACACGTTTATATATTTATTATGCATTGTGAGCAGATAAACAGCTAAAATTTGACAACAACTCAACAGCATGAGGCCACATCAGGTTCCCCTGCTCTCAGTCAAGAACAGGAAACTGAGACTACAGTGGGTACAAGTTCACTGAAACTAGACAAATGAAGATTATAAAAAGATCAGGTGATGTTTTTCCAAATCTTCAACTATCCAGTTTCTGTGAACCTCTGCCCAATGTAGCCTCAGATTCCTGTATTTGGCTTGCAGGAGTGGGAAAGGATTCTGCCGCTGTAACCCTTCCGCCTCAAATTTCGCCATACTGTGCGTTCAGAGATACTTTTCTACTCACCACAGTTGTAGGGAGTGGTTATATGAATTACCATATCCTTTCTGTTGACGCGAACCAGTTTGGCTATTCTCCTCTGGCTTCCTGTCTTCACTGAGGTCTTGCTGCATGTGTCACTGACTGGGTGTTTTTTTGTTTTTCGCACCATTCGCACTGACTATGACTATGACTATCCGGTTTAACATCCATCATCCACCACTGGTGGGTTGGACACTGCATGGTGCATTCGTAGGCTTCTTTTCCAGTAGATCCTGTCCAGTGTGTCCCTGGGCGTGAGGCACCACTCCCTCAAGTTCTGGGTGACCACCTCCTTTCATGTCTTGCGTGGGTGGCCCTTTTTCCTCGCTCCCTCCACCTGCAAGGACACCACCTTCCCAATGCTCGATGTGCTTCGGTGGACATGACCGAACCACTGCAGGCGCTTGTACCTGAGATCAGCATCAAGCTCCCCCAAGCCTAGTCTCTGGCGAAGACTACTGGTGCTGACCTCAGCCTCGGGTTTCACATTACACATCCACCTGAGCATAGCTCTCTCGTTCCTCTCCAGGCGCTTCATATCCTCTCTTCTCAGAGGCCAGTTCTCACTAGCATATAGCATTGCAATTTTGACACAGGAGCTGTAGATACGACCACGAGTACAGAAAGCAAGGCTCCGGCATGACAGGAGGGGTAGCGGTTCTCTAAACTTACCCCAAGCTACTCTGGTTCTTGTGATTGTCACAAGCTCACATCCCCCACCAGGGCATACAGGTTTTTTTTAGTTTGAATGATTAAACTAAAAAAATTGTGAAGCTCTGTCATTTAATAAGCATCCACCAATGGTAGGTCCAAGACATATTCACTCACAGGCCACTTTATTAGCAGCACCTGCACACTTTTTCATTCATGCCTTCATTCATGGTTCCTGGTGATGGCCTGGTTTAACATTTGAAACCATGTTCCTAGGGGCTTGAAATTTCTTATTCTGCAATCACAATTACTCGAACAATCAACTTAAAGTGAACTATTTCACCTGTCTTCTATGTTTTTCACAAAGCAAGACATGTTTTGGTTAAATGTCTTGGGAAATCAGTGTTGTATCTTAAATCACATCTAACAGTCTTATAACTGATGTACAACTACAGTAAGTTGATTGTACAGCCTAATCCCAAACAACAGCATTTCTTCCAGAAATGAGATTTAGAAAGACTGAGTTCCATAAAGGCTTTTTCTGCAATGTTGTGTCTAGACCTGCTAAAAATGCTTTCATAGGTAGACCACCTGCTGCCTTTGTGAACAACCAGACTGGTGTTATTATTCATTTCCGAGTTATAAAAGTATGCCCTGTGATATAACAAAGAAAATATTTGAGGGTTTTTTTTCCCCCTCTACTAGGCTAGTCCCTAGAAGTCCCTATTGCTTCGATAGGTTTTAAGAAAATGTGAATGAAACTTTTGACTTTGTAGTAATTCATTTGTAATTCATCTCATTCATGAGACACCAGTGGCCATTTGGTGCCAAACGCCACCTAAATTGGTGACCATGAAGTTGGGCACTTAGGTGGAAAGTTAATTTGTCCATGTATTGTAGTGACAGTAATTGATAAATTAGATTGTGACAAGGTGACATGGTGGTTCAGCATTGCTGCTTCAGAGCTCCAGAGACCCCCAGGTTGATTCTGATCTCAGGTTACTGTTTGTGCAACGTTTTTCACAGTCACTCCATGTCTTTGGGGAGTTTTGCATGTTCTCCAGTTCCTCCCAGCTTCCCAAACCTGCCAGTAGGTGTATTGACTGATAAATTGCCCCAGGCATTGGTTCCACCACTACATTAACCAGGATGAAGTGGTTACTGAAGATAAACAAATAAATAAAGGATAAATTGTGACAACTCTTTTCCATTTAGGAACCACAGGCCTGCTACTGCAGTCATCAGCTGCAGCCGGTGTAACAAACACAGATGGCAGGCATCTGCTGCAAAACCGCATATGACCGCATGTGGAGAAAAACAAACACTCTTATACACCAAACTGAGTGGTGTCCAAAACTGCATCATACTGTCTTTACAGCTTAGTAGTGCTGTAACTATAGTAGCCTACTTTTATGGCACACAATTTAGCACGTTATGGGATTGGGATCAGACTACACAATATTTTTGTCTTTCACGATGGTCACCATATCAGATTAGGCAATCATAGTGCCATCGGTTCTTGCTGTGTCTTAGTCAGGAGACTGGCAACAATACAAGGTTGATCTCGACCAATCATCATTCACGTCCTGCTGTGTAGTCAGGGAGGAGGTTCAAGAAATTCTCAATCATGGCTATTGAGGAACATGTTGGAGGAATTGTCAAACTAGGTTAGAAAAAAACAAAAATTCTGACATGCTAGACTTTTCATCAGGTACCCCTTTTCAACCAACGGGGATGGGTTTTTGAACTGGTTCCGTTCAGGATTATTTGAACCTTGGCGCCAGCTAGTGAACCGACCCGTGTTTTCACTAGTTTTGAGTGGAAAACAGTAAGTCACAAGATGGCAGAGTGCACTGATTCCCTGTGAGCTTTTGGTCTGTAATTGCAGATATTTGTTTTTGGTCCATTTTTCTCTGAATATGCATCTGAATATGCATCCACCGGGCGGCACGGTGGTGTAGTGGTTAGCACTGTCACCTCACAGCACGAAGGTTCTGGGTTCAAGCCTAGCAGCTGATGGGGACCGTTCTGTGTGGAGTTTGCATGTTCTCCCCATGTCTGTGTGGGTTTTCTCTGGGTGCTCTGGTTTCCCCCACAGTCCAAAGACATGCAGTTAGATTAACATGGGACAGACTTGGGCTGAAGTGCCCAAGAGTGGTGACGTGCACATATGCAGCGGCTTTGCTCTCCTATGATGAACAAAATTTCATTGTATGTTTGTGCAGTGACAATAAAGGCATTCTATTCTCCATTGCTGCACTCTGCTTTCTCTGCAAACTTATGGCACATCCACTGATGTCATCACAGTCCGCTCCGCACTGCAAAAACCAGCTACATTTCAGTTCCAGCCAGGAATCAACTTTCCAAGTTCTGAACCAATTTATTTTTGGTTGAAATGCTCTGAACGGGGTGGCACGGTGGTGTAGTGGTTAGCACTGTCGCCTCACAGCAAGAAGGTCCTGGGTTTGAGCCCAGCCACAGCCTTTCTGTGTGGAGTTTGCATGTTCTCCCCATGTCTGCGTGGGTTTCCTCCGGGTGCTCCGGTTTCCCCCACAGTCCAAAGACATGCAGGTTAGGTTAACTGGTGACTCTAAATTGACCGTAGGTGTGAATGTGAGTGTGAATGGTTGTCTGTGTCAGCCCTGTGATGACCTGGTGACTTGTCCAGGGTGTACCCCGCCTTTCGCCCGTAGTCAGCTGGGATAGGCTCCAGCTTGCCTGCAACCCTGTAGAACAGGATAAAGTGGTAATGGATGGATGGATGATTTCAGTTTCAATTTCAACATACCATTCTAACTTTTTCTGATTTGGGGTTGTAAAATAACAATAACAAAAGTGTCCGAATACTTAGTTCTACTCACTGTATCAGTATCAGTGCTAGAATTTCTCAGTCCTGTCTCTTAGCTGTGCTCAGAGTGGAGGTTTCCAGGTGGCTGCAAATTGATAATATCTGCTTGCTACTGTACCATAATTGTGTTTTTGTCTAGAGACCATATATTACTGGAGCACAATAATTCAGTTTTATGTTGGTGCCAAACTTCTGCAGGACAAGCGGATACAGATAATGGATGGATGGATGGATGGATGGATGCTCTGAACGGTTCAAAATCTGGTGCGCAAATCAGAATGGAACCCGTTCCCCGTTGGTTGAAAAGGGGTAACGGCGTTCTGTGGCGGCCCAGGTACCACATCGCTGTTCTAAGATGAGTCAATGTCACGCACTACGAAGCACTACAACGCAGGATGTTCAGATCATATTCGGGCCTGATCCTGGGAATTTGTCAGCCATAAAAAAAATCATGTCAAAATCGGGTTGAATGTGTGCAGTCTGATCCCGGCATTAGTATGCGACCTGGGACTTAGCCTGTCTGATGTGGAGCCTGAGAACATCTCTCAGGAAGAACGGTGCACGAGTCACGTGTTTACATAACGCAAAAGCGACTCAGGCTTTCGGTTCGACCCCCCACCACCACCATCATCTCTCTCTCTCTCTCTCTCACACACACAGACTCGAGGCGAAGTGAAACGCGACCACGTCATTTTCGCGAACGCAATACTTGCAAACGGCTCAATGACTCGAGCAAAAACAAAAGCAAAAACAAAAACAAACAAAAGAGCAGCTGAAGCATCAGGACGCACGCGCACACACACACGCACAGAGGCTCCTCGCGTGTCGCGCGCGCGCGCATCTTTAAAGGAAACAGTATCGCGCGCATCTTTAAAAGAAATAGTATCGCGCGCGCGCATCTTTAAAAGAAACAGTATCGCGCGCATCTTTAAAAGAAACAGTATCGCACATCTTTAAAGGAAACAGTATCGCGCGCATCTTTAAAAGAAATAGTATCGCGCGCATCTTTAAAAGAAATAGTATCGCGCGCATCTTTAAAAGAAACAGTATCGCGCGCATCTTTAAAAGAAACAGTATCGCGCGCATCTTTAAAAGAAATAGTATCGCGCGCGCACATCTTTAAAGGAAACAGTATCGCGCATCTTTAGGAAATAGTATCGCGCGCGCGCATCTTTAAAGGAAACAGTATCGCGCGCGCGCGCACATCTTTAAAGGAAACAGTATCGCGCATCTTTAGGAAACAGTATCGCGCGCGCACGCGCGCATCTTTAAAGGAAACAGTATCGCGCGCGCGCGCATCTTTAAAGGCAACAGTATCGCGCGCGGCTGACGGCACAGACAGGATGCAGCGCGCAGGTCGCGGAAACTAAACGCTGTCGGCTCACAGCTGGATTCAGGACTTTCCCTGAGGAAGGAGATGTGCGTGTGTATGTGCCGGGGATAGGCTCTGTGCGCTCCTCAGGCAGGACTCGGTCTCCTGGTGGCTTTTTGGATGCTCTACAGATCCACCCTTGTTGTTGCTCAGCCGCGCGGTGAACTAAACGCCAGGAGAACGGCAAATCCGCCGCGTCTCACCGACGCCGTCCTCACGCGCCACTACTTCTTCTTTCCGTGCTCGCGTCTCCACCTCCTCGCGCAACACATGCCATTTCCGGAGCCGATTTTCCACCCGGACTGTGCGTGGCGGCGCCCTTTGATCCTCACAACACTGTCTTGTCGCACGAGCCCGTTTTACGGCGGCTGGTTTACCACGTGAATGAAGACGCCGAAGCCTCGGTGGAGCCCTAATGTTTCTATGCTCCGTCCCGGAGAGCTGATCGCCGTCGTCTCGTTCTCGTCCTTCTTATTATACTATTCCGCTTATTCTTCTTCTTATTATGCAAACGATATAAGGAGCTGCTGTCCTTCACCAGGGTGTGTGTGAGCTGCTGGATCGCTCGCTCCTCGCCCAAATCAATGTGGTTTCTTTGGAACATTTTCAGCAAAGGAACGCATATGCTGCAGTGTCTTTGTGGCAAGAGTCTCAAGAAGAACAAGAACCCAAGTGGTAAGCGGGCTGCAGTCGGCACCTCTGCCGACACACACACACACACACACACGGTGCAGACCTGCAATCACGCATATTCTGTGCAACACATCAACGCACAAGTCAGGGCTTGGGGGCATTAAGTTTGCTGTAAAACAAGCAACGTGCTGCATGATGTCCAACTTTGGAACTAAATCTCACAGGTCGCCTGTATGATGGTTCTGGGCTTGCAGAAGCTTGTCTCTTCGGTTTGGATAGGTGCTCAAATATCTGGTGTCATTCCAGCAATGATGCTGCAGCAGCAGCCCCTGCATCACTTGTCCATTAAACAGGCTGCTCACTGGCCTTAATGTTTCCTTCAATGCAATTAGTTGCACTGTGTGTAATGGTGTAATGTGTATAACTGATCTGCAAAGGTGCCTCTTTGATCATGAGCTCATTTGTAGACTCCCCCCCCCCTGCAGTTTACTTTTGTCCTGTATGGAACCAAGCTGCAGTTCCTTTCAGCTGTCTGTCTACACTGCACAATAGCTAATGCACAGCTTAAACCAACGGTGCATTTCAACAGGCTCTTTCCAGCATAGCACCACATAGGCTATAATTCAACTCCGAAGATGCGACAAGAGGCAGAAGTTGATGTGGTTGATAGATTTTTCTCCCCACACACACGCACACACACACACACACACACACATGCTGCAGTGTAGTGGATCACAGTGATTTTCCTCCATGCTGACACCGCAGGACGTTTATTTTGCCAGTCTGTCCTTTTATACAGTCTCATGAATGCACCTGTTTAAATCCACAGTCCTTCCTGCTTCTTAAGCCTGCATTTTGTTTTTCATGCCCGGACACACTCATTTTAAGCTCGTGAAGGCCTTGTTAATGAGCTGATGAGTTGGACCTGGTATGTGAGAGGAGAGGAGAGGAAATGTGCAGTGCGGGAGGACTTGAGAACACAGACTCGGAAACACTAGCCGAAATTTGCTCTTTCTTAGTTAGCCGTGCAGGTAACTGAGGTAAAAGATGTTTGGTGGGATGCCAAAGCCATCAGCTGCAACGTTTGTCAGGCCTGGTGACAAAATGAACTGCAGTGCATCATCAAGTACAGAAAGAAGCCTAATACTTTCAATATTTGCACTAAAAGAGTAAGATTGCACGTCTTTTATTTTTGATGCTTTCGAGTAACACTAATGTACATGTTGCATCAGAGTTTTGGCCTGCCACTTTGACAATCCAAATCACTTTTTTTTCCTTAGCACTCGTTTTAAGTGAAATTTGTGATTCATCACCAGATTCATATGAAACAAAGACTCGTTGTATTATTGGGACAGGATATATTTGAACCTCTTTGTTATTAGAATTAGAATGAGTTCCATCAACACATTTGTAGAGTAATAGCGAAATGAGACTACGAACTACAAAGTGTGATTACAGAATTGGGATTTGATTTGTGGCCACATCCAGAGGGACACATTCACAGTTAAATAAAATAGTCTGGTCTGGTAGGGATTTTAGGAAGCGTGAGCTTTTGGCTCATTTGCCATGGCAATTGCGGACCTTAGCAGCTTGGTGACAATGAAGTGAGGAGAGGGTTGGGCTGTCTTGTTCAATCTAGCCTTGCTGCCCAATCACTTTTATAACCATAACATGGAACAATAAGAACATGGAAAGGAGAGAGAGAGAGAGAGAGAGAGAGAGAGTTAGTTGGCTCTTTCTGTCGACTTCAGTGTTGCATAATGTTTCTCAGCTCAAAGCTTTCTTGTCGTCCTTTATGGACAGTGCATTTTGACAAGTTTTAAAAGAACACTTTCTATGAATGCCTTCTGCTCCAGCAGATGGCACTTTCTGATAGCCCCTGTGATGGAAAATGTTTGCCTGGCAGGGATAAAATCTTGCACTTGACAGTGCCAAAAGTGCCACTGCGTGAATGAGTGTTTGCTGATGCTATAGACACAGGGTAAACAGAGGTTTGTTTTTGGTTTCCATGGAACTTCCAGGGAGCATTATGGGATTGAAGGTATCTGCTGCACTGGGAGACGGGGGAGAACTTGTGATCTGTGTGGGGACAATAGTCTTGCTTACTCATCCGTTACTTATTCAATAACAGAAGCATCGTTTTTATGTTTGGTCTTCATATTCATCTTATAGCAGGTATTTTTTGATCAATATGCATTAAGCAAGGGGATCTAAAGCAAAACGTTTCAACTCCAGTCCTTGGAACTCACTGAGCTGCATACTTTCAGCTTTTCCTAATTCCAAACATAACTAATCCAGTTCAAAAGTTTACAACTTTTTTTTTTTTTGACACTCTATATGAAAAATTTCTGATACCCCTTTTCCACCAAATCAGTTCCAGGGCTGGTTCGGGGCCAGTGCTGGTGCTGGTTCACAACTCGTTCAACTTGCGAGCCAGCTGAGAACCAGTTTGCTTTTCCATAGCTCGCGGTGCTAAGGGAAGCCACGTCATTACATCGCTGTATACGTCAGTTACGTCGTTGTATACGTCAGTGACGTCGCTACGTTTGCATAAACCTTGGTGCGAATATCGAAGCAAAAACAACACGGAAGAAGCAGCAGCAGCAGCAACAACAACAACAATAATAATAATAATGGATGACTTCGCATTTGTACAGCTGCTGCTTCTCGTCGCTTAAAAATGGCGATCTTTCGTGGTCTTGTTGGGCTTAACACCCCCCCGCTGATGTAAGCGGTTCTTTCCTCTGGCCCAGCAGAGAGTTGGTGCTAGCCTGGAAGCGTTTTTTCTGGCCCCAGAGCCAGTTCTTTGTCAGTGGAAACAGAAAACCCGGTTCTAAACTAAGCACGGGCCCCGAACCAGCCCTGGAACTGCTTTGGTGGAAAAGGGGCAAGTGTGGCCATTAGGAGAGCAGGATAGGCATGTTTTTCCTGTCCATAAGAAGCATGTGCATAAAAAGCACAAAAAGACAAGTATTTATGCATTTGAAACACATTGTTTCACAGGCTGTAAGATGTGTAAATACTAAAAACAAAGAACCTTTTTTCCAGTTGGATGAGGTGTAGAACATGGAAAGTTTCAAAAACTTGCAATACAGTGGGCCTCCAGGACATCAGGATTACAATACCCTGGTCTACAGCACTGTACATGGCTGGTTCACATCAAACAGAACATAAAATTAAATTATACATTATAAATTTATATGACTGTGGCGAGGGCGGCACGGTGGTGTAGTGGTTAGCGCTGTCGCCTCACAGCAAGAAGGTCCGGGTTTGAGCCCAGCGGCCAACGAGGGCCTTTCTGTGCGGAGTTTGCATGTTCTCCCCGTGTCCGCGTGGGTTTCCTCCGGGTGCTCCGGTTTCCCCCACAGTCCAAAGACATGCAGGTTAGGTTAACTGGTGACTCTAAATTGACCGTAGGTGTGAATGTGAGTGTGAATGGTTGTCTGTGTCTATGTGTCAGCCCTGTGATGACCTGGCGACTTGTCCAGGGTGTACCCCGCCTTTCGCCCGTAGTCAGCTGGGATAGGATCCAGCTTGCCTGCGACCCTGTAGAACAGGATAAAGCGGCTACAGATAATGGATGGATGACTGTGTCGCACCGCAGGATTTTTGTACCAGATGCTTTGTTTACAAAATGCGTAGAAACGGCGTTGAATAGCACGCAATATTTTGCACCATTTTTGCTGGCTGACGCATTAACTGTCAACGAATAATCACCTCAATAGTGCCCCAACAGGATACATTTACCACTTTTAACATCAGCCATGACTGTGTTGGACTGAGGCTGGTTCTAGAGGACTTGAGACAGGGACTCGTTTTAAATGATTACCATGTTGTTACTGTCCAGAACCGGAAATAAGTCAACACTCGACAGCGTTCATTCATTGTGCATGTACTGACTGATTCGGAGTCCTGGTCTGCATGTTTTCAACCCTGCATGTTCAGAGGTCAGAAAGAATGAAAACACATGATACGACTGTCTTGTATCAACAACAGTTTTAGCTTTGTTGGTAACATTTTGTACGGGTTAAAGTTGGTCCCATGTTAGAAACAGAGTCTCGGCAACTAATATTCTGACATAATTAGCACAGTGCCAAAAATGAATATCATGGTGCCAACCAATCAGTGAGGCATCACATTAAATTACCTATAGCTGTTTTGCAAATCCATCGTAAAACTGGTGTTAATTTGGTCCAGAAATACACTTTAGACCTTGCTGAAACTTCATGTACATCATGGACATTTTGAAGGCTTTCTGTCTGGAAAATGGACCATTTTGGGTTGCGCGCACATGATTTCATGTCAGATTTACAGTCACTTCCCTTGGTCCGGTTTCACTTTGGTTTGTATTTCCCGCATACGGAGGCTTGGTAGTGTCATGCAGCAGGTATAACTCAACATCCATAATCTGAGCATCTGATATGAAAATCTGCTGGGCTGACACACACTATATATACAATTTATAGTTTAATTTTACATCTGATGTGAACCAGAGATGTACAGCGCTGTAGATCAGGGTATAGTAGTCTTGATGTCCTGGAGGCCCACTAGATTATAAATTAATTTTTTAATGTATTTTATTATACATACGACTATGGGGAAAACAATGAGACCACTTTTAATGATGGTCACTATTAAAAGTGGTCTCTTAATTTTTTTTCTTAGCTGTATATAGGATGCTGAGCAACATCTATCTATCTATCTATCTATCTATCTATCTATCTATCTATCTATCTATCTATCTATCTATCTATCTATCTATCTAATGCTAAAATATTAATACAATATATTATATTATTATACATCCAGGCCACTTTCTTCATGGGATAAAAAAATGTATTCTGTTCCCTTCTAGTGGGTTTATTGATAGCATGCAATATTGTTTTCATGTTGCTGTGGCAGTGGGGGCGTGGTCAAGCGTCGGTCTGTGACCGGAGGGTGGAGTCAGGGAAGGTAAGTGGCAGAATCACTGCACCTGAGGTTAATTAATGTGTTTGTGTGTCTTCCCCAGGGACCGCGCCCTATTTAAGGAGAGAGAGCGAGAGCAGAGGGAGCTCTCTCCCCAACCAGACAACTGATGTGTGCGCGTGTGTCTGAGTGTCTGGGAGAGTGTAACGCTGAAAAGTGTAACAATAAAAAGAGTTTTGTGAACTCAGTGCTGGCCTGCCGTCCTTCTGTGCTCCACCCACCCATACGAACTGTCACAGTGGTGCCGAAACCCGGGAATGAGCACAGAAGGACGGCAGGCCAGCACTGAGTTCACAAAACTCTTTTTATTGTTACACTTTTCAGTGTTACACTCTCCCAGACACTCAGGGCCCGTTTACACGAGGACGCTGTCGGGTAAAAACGACTAAATATTTTATCGGAAGTGCCTTTCATCTACACAGGGACGGCGTTTCCGAGGCTGAAAAAATGGAAAAAATTGAAAACGCCTTCCAGAGTGGATAAGTTAAAAACAGCCCCCGTTGCATATCCATCTAAACTACCCAATACGCGAAACTCTGCTCGGATCTGCTCACGTTGGGTACGCGTTTACGTCATACATATGTCATATACTGTACATGCCAGCCCGGGAAGTAAGAAAGTAAGTAAAAAAGTAAGAGCATGTCTGATTACATCGATCCAACGGACCTTCAAGCTGCTCTGGCAGCTTTAATAAACGTCCAGGAGTCCTTCGAACATCTATACCGAATCTGCACATATACCGTTAATGAACAGAGGCGGGTATAGTATGCTCTTACTTTTTTACTTACTTTCTTACTTACCATAGCCAGAGTAGTCAAAGTTTTCACGGCGCAGATGTGCAGATCAGACAAGACGGAAGACGTTGCGCATGCGTGCAGACATAGCGGAGGTCTTTCACAGCACCACCTAGCCGCCTGGCATGCACATCCAATTGAATTCCACACATTTATGCGTCACCGTATAGACGCAGATTTCCTCCTTGAAAACGGTCGTGTAGACGCGGAAAAAAGTGAGAACGAAAACGGACTTTTGCGTTTTTGTTTCAGACCGTCCCCGTGTAAAGTGGGCCTCAGACACACGCACACACATCAGTCGTCTGGTTGGGGAGAGAGCTCTCCTCTGCTCTCGCTCTCTCTCCTTAAATAGGGCGCGGTCCCTAGGGAAGACACACAAACACATTAATTAACCTCAGGTGCAGTGATTCTGCCACTTACCTTCCCTGATTCTGCCCTCCGGTCACAGACTGACGCTTGACCACACCCCCACTGCCACAGTTGCTTATCCTCCATGTATTACACCACTCTCCCCAATGGAGAATGAGCATGCAATATTGTTACAATATTGCACGTTGTCAAGACAACACAATGTCACACTTCCACGTTAACTTCCACGTTAGCAAGCAACAGTGACTGTAAATAAACATGGCTGCCAGGTTTGCTTCGTTAAAATTTTGTTCGTTAGAATTTTGGCTGTCAGGTAGCTCCGTTATGTGTAGCTGTCAATGTTGATTTTAAAAGTAACTAAGTAAATTACACAGGGATAATAATAATAATAATAATAATAATAATAATAATAAGCTTGACTGCACTAGCATTGGCCTTCGCTAACACTACACTGGCTGAAAGGTAACTGGACTGCTGTGCTAACAGCACTGAGTCGCGGGTAAGCTAGTGCTGGCCTTTGCTAACACTACAGCTACGCCGGCTGGAAGGTAACTGGACTGCCGCGCTAACAGCACTGAGTCGCTGGTAAGCTAGCGTTGGCCTTTGAGAATGCTGATATGAAGAATGTGTATGCATAATAATAATAATAATAATAATAATATCGGCTGGGGCAGCACGGTGGTGTAGTGGTTAGCGCTGTCGCCTCACAGCAAGAAGGTCCGGGTTCGAGCCCCGTGGCCGGCGAGAGCCTTTCTGTGTGGAGTTTGCATGTTCTCCCCGTGTCCGCGTGGGTTTCCTCCGGGTGCTCCGGTTTCCCCCACAGTCCAAAGACATGCAGGTTAGGTTAACTGGTGACTCTAAATTGACCGTAGGTGTGAATGTGAGTGTGAATGGTTGTCTGTGTCTATGTGTCAGCCCTGTGATGACCTGGTGACTTGTCCAGGGTGTACCCCGCCTTTCGCCTGTAGTCAGCTGGGATAGGCTCCAGCTTGCCTGCGACCCTGTAGGACAGGATAAAGCGGCTAGAGATAATGAGATGAGATGAATATCGGCTGGCTTTTTTTCATGGTCTATCAGATATTTCATTCAGCTCGCATGATATTGAACTCGTCTTCGACTCGTTCAATATCATGCGAGCTGAATGGAATATATCTGATAGACCACTAAACGCCAGCCAATATTATTTAAACAGGATAAAAATGTCATATATACACTACCGTTCAAAAGTTTGGGGTCACCCAGACAATTTTGTGTTTTCCATGAAAAGTCACACTTTTATTTCCCACCATAAGTTGTAAAATGAATAGAAAATATAGTCAAGACATTTTTCTGGCCATTTTGAGCATTTAATCGACCCCACAAATGTGATGCTCCAGAAACTCAATCTGCTCAAAGGAAGGTCAGTTTTATAGCTTCTCTAAAGAGCTCAACTGTTTTCAGCTGTGCTAACATGATTGTACAAGGGTTTTCTAATCATCCATTAGCCTTCTGAGGCAATGAGCAAACACATTGTACCATTAGAACACTGGAGTGAGAGTTGCTGGAAATGGGCCTCTATACACCTATGGAGATATTGCACCAAAAACCACACATTTGCAGCTAGAAGTCATTTACCACATTAGCAATGTATAGAGTGGATTTCTGATTAGTTTAAAGTGACCTTCATTGAAAAGAACAGTGCTTTTCTTTCAAAAATAAGGACATTTCAAAGTGACCCCAAACTTTTGAACGGTATATATATATATATATATATATATATATTTGAATTCTCTATTATGATTTGTTCGAAAGTGTTGATTAAGTTTCTGTAACAGCAGCTCTGACAAATCACTGGTTTTTATTAATATGCTTGTTTTAATACATTATCAGTTCTAGAGTAAAATCATACACAGGAGCTTGTATGACCTACATGCAACACAAGCAGATAAAAAATAATATATTTAATTGCTTGTATGGTGAAGCTGGATTCAGTAACAGATGGATTTAAGACTTTTCCTGAAGAAGGAGCAAAAATGTGGCGTTTCAGAGCAGGACTCGTTCTCCCGGACAGACATTTATTCGGTATTTATGGAGGGAGTCTCCAGTGTCAGAGCTTCGTAACAGTTAGAAGGCGATTGCATGAAGTTTTCAGGGGAAAGTGGGAAAATCTTCAAGCTGGAGGACTTTCTCTGAAACATGACAATTGTTTTTTTTTTGTGATATTAACTTTAAGAGAAAGGGAAAGAAGAGTGAAAAAAAGAAATACTTTAAGAGAGAGGACAAAGAAATACTGCTTATAGCCGCATATAACATAAGTAATACTAGGAACTAACTTGATTCATGGATGTTACGCATCATTAGAGGTAGGGAAATAAATGGAGTGGTGACTCACTGGGTTGAAGGTTTGAGTCTTAAGCTGCCTCACCTGAACCCTATCGGATCTACCTATCCACATCAACCCATCGAAGTCGGAAGAAGATATAAGGAGATGTTTCGTGCATACTGTGCATTTTTTTTTATAACTGTTTACAAAATGCTGTGGTCTAAAGGTGATGATACACGGGGCAACTTTTTGGGCAATGTTGCTGGGAACGGGCAACTGGGTGAGACACGGCAACTTTTCAGGGCAACTAACAATGGGCAACAACAGTTAGCAACGGCAGTTTACAGTTAGCTAAAAAAAATCGACGTCTTAATTTTTGCTGTGACCATTTAATCAAGCTGTCTGTTGTTTTTTAGAGCTTTGGTGAGGTAAATTCCTCCATATAGAATATTAAAATAACAACTTACCGGCGTAAAAACAGATGAGGAGTCTCTCCATGTCTTCACTCCACTGACACTGAGCAGCCGCCATATTTGTTTGAAATTTCTGATCCGAACCTCACCGGAGGTCACATGACTCGATACTCGCGTTCTGATTGGCTTATCTCAAAAAGTTGCCAGAGATTATCAAAACCATTCAGAAAAAAACAATGTTGCCCAATCTCAATAGAAAAGAGTCAAAACGCAATTGCCCAACAACATTGCTCGGCAACATTGCCCAAAAAGTTGCCCCGTGTATCATCACCATAAGGGGAACAAAACACTTTCTTACATATTACAATAGTACAAACCTGGGGTTTCTTTTCATCCTCATCCTGTTTCAGTAAAGTTTGTCGTGATGGTTTTCTTCATTTGAATCCTGGCACTTTTATATTCTCATTAGTAACAGAATACTGTCGTTCCCGCTGTTTATGTAACTCAGATCACACATAATCCTTTTTTGCAGTAATGATTACTTTCCTGCCATGAGCTCTACCCACCTTAGCATAATTTAAGTGATTTGAGAATTCATGTACAGTGTTAGTGAAGGATCCAGCATGTGCATGGTGGCACATAGCCCACTACCAGCTCGGAGCTTCTGCGGTCTCACTTGTGCCTCATCATGTTGTCGTGTCACACTGTGACAAGGATTTGAAAGGCGAGACCTCCTTCAAGCAGATATGTAGGTTGGTGCAGGTATTCTAAGTGTGATGTAATGGT
Organism: Neoarius graeffei; assembly: GCF_027579695.1. Lineage (NCBI taxonomy): Eukaryota > Metazoa > Chordata > Actinopteri > Siluriformes > Ariidae > Neoarius > Neoarius graeffei. The sequence continues at coordinate 41,419,631 of NC_083577.1, forward strand.
TATCCATTTGGTGGAATGGATATTTACAGGCTAGTCGAGTTGTGGACCAGTTATCATGCTTTAGGAGTTATATCACATCATTTTAGTCGGTTTATCCAGTACGTCGGCTCTGGCCGGCAATTAGGATGCAGGTTTACAGTGCTATGACCTTTTTGGTCAGGACAGTACTATAGATTCAAATGAAGCTTTCGTTAAGTAAGTCTAAATCAGCACATAATTAATTCACTTATAGGCTGATGAAGCAGTTGGAGTTGGTTCTTCAGCCATTGTATTATATGTATTATGCTTTGCTGCAAAGTGAACAAAGTTAACACAAAAGTCTTGGCAAACTTTAACTTTTTACAGCTATTATTTTGAATAAAGAGTGAAAAGCACCTGACGATACCATCATGACATGGTGCTCATCATGATGCCCTATGTCTGGTTGGCATCTCATCACATCGCTCCTGTGGAGGACGGCCCCGTATGGGCAGTTGAAAGTCACACTTGGAAGCTGCTCTGGACACTTGCAGTAATGCTTTTATGGCTGAGGACTACAGCTGACTTGCTAACTTTAGGACTGCAGTTGTCATGAACAGTTTTGCACTCAAGTTTCCATCAATGAAGAGTTTATAACATCAACGAAACTGACTTCATGTTAAAACTGTTAATGTTATAGTCATGTTGTCTGTTGCTGCCCAAATGAGGATGGGTTCCCTTTTGAGTCTGGTTCCTCTCGAGGTTTCTTCCTCATGTCGTCTGAGGGAGTTTTTCCTTGCCGCCGTCGCCACAGGCTTGCTCATTGGGGATAGATTAGGGATAAAATTAGCTCATGTTTAAAGTCGTTCAAATTCTGTAAAGCTGCTTTGCGACAATGTTTATTGTTAAAAGCGCTATAGAAATAAACTTGACTCGACATGGTGGTAAATTCTGCAATAGTGAGCTGAGCGGCTTGACTTGTTCAGTCTGTCAGTTCCCTCCCAAGTTTAAAGAAATACTATATCTAAAGCCCTTCCAAAAGTATCTGAACAGCAATGTGAAAAGCTTCAGCTTTGCAGAGGATTCATTTCTCAGATAGATTACACTTGTGTCTCTGTGGCACTAAATGAGATGACATTAACTGCCAATCTTTCAGAGTGACCCTGGGCTCTGCATGCTATCCGCCTTACACTTATCATCTATTATCTGGATCTCTACCACATGATTATGACTCATCAGCGATCCACAGACCTGTTTCAGGGAACACCGGGGTTAATATAATTTTATTGGAGAGCTGACTTCCTTTTCAGTGTGTATTCATAGCTTTTGTTTTTTTTTTCTATCAGGAAACAAAACTTTGAATAGAACAGATGATTTTATAAACAAAGCAGATGATAAAAACAAAATGAGCTTTTCTGGAACCATCTCATGCCATGTCTCCATACCATTAGATGATGTGTACAGCTTTGTTATTTAACAAAACCTGCACTTGTGGTTTTGTGTGTTTAAATGCACATGTTTCTGTGTTAGGCAAGTGTGCACAGTCCATTTTTTTTCCCAGCTGCCCATAAGTCCCCAGTGCACTAAATAAATAGTTCATGTGCCTGGTCTTTAATATTGCATCAAAGCAGGCTTAGGCTGCCCACATATCCCACAATTCACAGCATTAGTAACTTTCCATTTGTGTTGAAAATAATGTTGGGATTAAGGAAGAAAATCTTTCGTTATTATATGCTAAGTTGCATATACTGTAGTTTATGTTGTTTTCCAGATCCACTGACTATACAGGTTCTCTTTGTAGATGTACAATTACAGACTGTAATTCAAGTCAAGTTTATTTCTATAGTGCTTTTAACAATAAACATTGTCGAAAAGCAGCTTTACAGAATTTGAACGACTTAAAATATGAGCGAATTTTATCCCTAATTTATCCCCAATGAGCAAGCCTGTGGCGACGGCGGCAAGGAAAAACTCCCTCAGATGATATGAGGAAGAAACCTCGAGAGGAACCAGACTCAAAAGGGAACCCATCCCCATCCGGGCAACAACAGACAACATGAATATAACATTAACAGTCCTAACATAAAGTCAGCTTCATTGATGCTATAAACCCCCCACCGACGGAAACCCGAGCGCAAAACCGTTCACGACAACCGTAGTCCCAAAGTCAGCAAGTCAACTGCAATCAGCAAGTCAACCTTAGTCCCAAAGTCAGCAAGTCAACCTTAGTCCCAAAGTCAGCAAGTCAACCTTAGTCCCAAAGTCAGCAAGTCAACCTTAGTCCCAAAGTCAGCAAGGCAACCTTAGTCCCAAAGTCAGCAAGGCAACCTTAGTCCCAAAGTCAGCAAGGCAACCTTAGTCCCAAAGTCAGCAAGGCAACTGCAGTCAGCAAGTCAACTGCAGTCCTAAATCTGTAATCTGTTTGTTGCTATGGAAATCGTGTTACCCCTCCCACCACATCCATCAGAGGAAAGGGACCACATTGAGACCACCAGTGACCGGATATTTAGATGTATACAATATGGCTAGTAACCAATTTAACATCAAAAGCTCTATATTTTTTGTTTAAGTATTTTAATTTTGACCACTATTGGGACACTGTTATATGTAATATACTAAGGGTATTTATCTTAGGAAATTTACAAAAGCTTCATAACCTGGCATATTTATCGAAATATAATCATCTGTTGTGTTTTGGCAAGTAGATTAATATAAGGGGGGGGGGAGCAGAAATTGCACAAGTTGCTATGTATTTGAGCTCCAGAGTGAGCCTCAGCCTGATCTCATCTAAAACTGCAAGCCCTAAAGTCACACAAGGGTCAGTGCAATAAGGGACCAAGTGTGAATACAATCCCCCAGAACCCTCAGCAGCCTTCTGCTGGCCATGTGTGAGACACAGCTGAAGTCATCATTGAAAGATGGAGCTGTGTCATATCCATTTGGACTACCGTTGTTCACGTTAGGCTGAAAGAAATATTGTGGCACAGTGGTGTAGTGGTTAGTAGTGTCACCTCACAGCAAGAAGGTTCTAGGTTTGAGCCCAGCAGCTGTTGGGGACCTTTCTGTGTGGAGTTCGCACGTTCTCCCCGTGTCTGCATGGGGTGTCTGCGTGTGTTTCCTCCGTGTGTTCCGGTTTCTCCCACAGTTCAAAGACATGCGGTGAGGTTAACATGGGGCAGCCATGGCCTGAGGTTGGGCTGAAGTGCCCTTGAAACTCCCAACTTTTCCCTGTGTGCTGTAGCTGCAGCTGCCCACTGCTCTGGGTATGTGTGCGCGCTCATTGTTCACTTGTGTGTGCATGTGTGTGTTCACTGCTTCAGATGGGTTAAATGCAGAGGTTAAATTTCACCGTGGGTGGCACGGTGGTGTAGTGGTTAGCTCTGTCACCTCACAGCAAGAAGGTCCGGGTTCGAGCCCCTTGGCCGGCGAGGGCCTTTCTGTGCGGAGTTTGCATGTTCTCCCCGTGTCCGCGTGGGTTTCCTCCGGGTGCTCCGGTTTCCCCCACAGTCCAAAGACATGCAGGTTAGGTTAACTGGTGACTCTAAATTGACCGTAGGTGTGAATGGGAGTGTGAATGGTTGTCTGTGTCTATGTGACAGCCCTGTGATGACCTGGTGACTTGTCCAGGGTGTACCCCGCCTTTCGCCCGTAGTCAGCTGGGATAGGCTCCAGCTTGCCTGCGACCCTGTAGAACAGGATAAAGCGGCTACAGATAATGAGAATGAGATGAAATTTCACCGTGTGCTTAAGTCTGTGCTTGAGTGTTCGTGTGACGAATGAAGGCTTCTTTGCTTCTTCTTCTCATTAGGCCAAAAGAAATATGCCATTGGGCTGGTAGATATTATTATCTGATCTTTGTACATTTATGTAATTTTTCTGCAGTTTAAAATCACAGTTTGTTTTTATTGATTGTTTATGGGAATGCATTATGTGCAAGTTGCACAGGAACAACAAAAATTCGGAGTTATCCATCTTTCAGCATATCTGAGACAATCAAAAAGATTGAATACAAAATGTTTGACTATCTGGGGGTCCATAAACACCAGTTGCAGAAAACTTGCCTAAAAAACAAAACAAAAAAAAACAACCGCAGCCTGTATAAAGGACTATAGATATAACTCACCATCTCCAGAGAGCAGTTGTCCTCACAAAGTTCTTGGTTGTATTCTACGAGCATCCTGATTAATCTTGATGTTCCAGTTGAGTGTTTCTTTGGGTGCTTTGATGAATTATAGCTTTTATATGTTCTAACAACCATAATAACCTTGGTCAATACCCAATCAAATCAGTAATTTATATTTACTACATTATGAGGCAGATAGTAATCATAACATTCAGAAAGCATAATATACAGTAGCATTTTGTCTATATTGTGCAGATCTAATGATGAGTCAGTCATGTGGCATTGCCAGTTATCTAAGAATTAGCCACCATTCACTGAGCCGGCATGAGCGGCCTCACCTAATGAACGGCACACATTCAAATGCCGAATGAACGCGCATACAAGTTGCTGCTGTCATAGGAGATTTTAGTCAGGTATTTAGTATACTCCAGATACCATTGATATTATAGTTTCAGTTTTAGCAAAACACATTCTCAAAAAAATAGAGGGCCATGCTACACAAATTCATGCTTGGTAATGTCTTCTTTTTCCACTTAAATATTTTACAGCCAAAGCCCCTCCCATGCCAGGACCTGGTCTTCAAAGGCAGTCTCTCGTCGTAGTACTAACCAGGCCATTAAGGCACATTGGGCGCTGCCAATCTCCATTTCAGTAGCCCTCGGACTCTCACCTATTACATAGCTAGGGTTACAGTGGGGAGCTGGTCTTCTGGTAACCGCAAGAGTTTGACTCCCTACTCACATCTGTATTGTAGCGCGCCTTGCTAGATGGCAGTACGTACCATTTTTATGATGGTCTTTGGTATGATCCGACTGCAAGTAGAACTCACAATCTCCCAATCAAGAGGCAGATACACTAGCCACTAGGCCAGCTCATGACTTTTTTTTTTGGACAATACCTCATCTCATCTCATTATCTCTAGCTGCTTTATCCTGTTCTACAGGGTCGCAGGCAAGCTGGAGCCTATCCCAGCTGACTACAAGCGAAAGGCGGGGTTCACCCTGGACAAGTCGTCAGGTCATCACAGGGCTGACACATAGACACAGACAACCATTCACACTCACATTCACACCCATGGTCAATTTAGAGTCACCAGTTAACCTAACCTGCATGTCTTTGGACTGTGGGGGAAACCGGAGCACCCGGAGGAAACCCACGCGGACACGGGGAGAACATGCAAACTCTGCACAGAAAGGCCCTCGCCGGCCACGGGGCTCGAACCCGGACCTTCTTGCTGTGAGGCGACAGCGCTAACCACTACACCACCGTGCCGCCCTGGACAATACCTAAGATAAAAAAAATTAATTGAAGGTGTCCTTCAGTTCTTTAATGTATTTTGGTAATTAATAACAAATGATTGGTACTGTTATTCCACTCTTATGAGTACTTCTAATTCTTTTCTTATCAGTTCTTACCCCCTCTTAAAGGTGCTGACCGCAAAGTTTTATTGTGCACGGCATTTTCCTATGTCTCGCAAGAACAGTATCATGTGGATGAGACGTGATCATTTTGATGCGCTGAGGGTCGCTTTTCTCCATTTTGGGACTGAGTATCCTATCTCTTGAGGTAAACAGTATAGCCCTATACGGAAATAGCTGAACGCGAAGAGCTTTAGCTAATTAGCAGAATTATGGAACTGCGTCACACCAAGATAGTGACGCATGGAAAACATTGTGACTCTGCATCGACCTTGGAGAGTTTTGAGTCGCTGGGATGTAATTTGTGGTTGGCATTTGCGAGTAGATCTGTGAAACAAGAGACGAATACATCTTTTCTCTGTTACAGCTTTTGTGTTATTGATTCTTTCTCTGTAAGATCAAAACATTAGGTGTGCAACTCCATACTCGCTACTGTGGAGTTGAGCCCATGCATTCTAAGGCTAAGATAGCTAAGCACTAGCTAGAATGATTTAGTTATCTGTCCAGAAAAATGACGTCCTCTAATATGTGCTCTATCTTGCAGTTGCACTCATTAGGCAGGCTTTCCTTTTCTTTTCCGCTGGCGGGAGAGTAGAGTCCGCCATGTTTGCCCATGCTGACTTGTTTTGGTTAAAAGTCAGTCAAACACGCCCTACAGTGGTCACGTGATATTGTTGCTCACTTGCTTTGGCGATCTCTGGAATCGTACAACGCGGGATACATTTTATTTCGGCAAAACATTTACACATAGGATACACGGTGTGCGCAGCAGCGAAACGTCTTGAAACTCCAACAGCAATAGAACATCTCATCTCATTATCTCTAGCCGCTTTATCCTGTTCTACAGGGCCGCAGGCAAGCTGGAGCCTATCCCAGCTGACTACGGGCGAAAGGCGGGGTACACCCTGGACAAGTCGCCAGGTCATCACAGGGCCGACACATAGACACAGACAACCATTCACACTCACATTCACACCTACGGTCAATTTAGAGTCACCAGTTAACCTAACCTGCATGTCTTTGGACTGTGGGGGAAACCGGAGCACCTGGAGGAAACCCACGCGGACACGGGGAGAACATGCAAACTCTGCACAGAAAGGCCCTCACTGGCCACGGGGCTCGAACCCGGACCTTCTTGCTGTGAGGCGACAGCGCTAACCACTATATCACCGTGCTGCCCGAAGTAGAACATTTTGCCCAGAATTCAACTTTGCGGTCAGCACCTTGTACAAATAAGGAAAAACCTATGACAAAAAACTCATGAAAAGTACATAAAATGATGCAGTTATGTATACCACATTCTAGTCATAACTTATTTTTAAATAAAATGTTTTTAATCAAATAACTTTTTGATTGTGACCAATTTTTCAAACTTTTCAGACAATTTTTTTTTCTTTTCTAATTTTTTCTTTGTCACACATTCCTTTCCTTTCAACAAGGCACCAACGTTTTTTTTTTAAATCAATGCTTTATGTAGCTTTCAGAGATACTTTGCGTTTTTCAGCTGACTGCAGTTGATTTTGATGCCTGTGAAGTTGAATAATTTCAGAATAATTTTATATACGTACTATATCGTCAGTGGATTTAATAACATTGAGAACATTGATTTGCAACTTGAAAATATTTTCACTGTTGTCGTATTTATGGTACTCTCTGAATTTGAGTGACAGTAATTATTACTTTTGCTTTATGATTTGACACAATTTATTTTTGGTATTACTTTAAAATAAGATGAACGCAAATAGGTTTACTATAATATCAACACTGCGGGGAATATGACTGTAGAGCTGTAATTCAGAAAATGCGCCAGCCGTGCCATAACCACAGCTGCTCAGTGTCCCAGCTGGCTTTTGCCTGCTTATCGGATCGCGTCAGTGTTACTGAGGATTCAGTTTCCTAGTTTAAATCTGTAATTTTCATGACCAAGTCCATACTGATTTTATGACATGGTTCGGAAGTCTTAATTTAGATCCTCAGCTGATTATCAAACCCATATTGAACTGAATGAAGTGTATTATATTGGCTCTCTGCAGGACAACATAGCGCTGAAAAGTACTACCTTTCTTTAAACCTTTTTTCATAGTGAAATATGAAACCTGGGGCATTTTAATAACCAAATAGTGCTGATGCAGCAGGTTTTTTATTTTTTTTAAATAATTTCCACTTTTACGCAAGTGTCAGGGCTGCTGCAAGTGTAATATGTCTCACATCCTGTACTTTGCAAATCATTCCTTGTATAATTCAGCTGTAGGGAGAGTTATGACAGTCGAATGATGGAACAGCCTCAGCCATTCATACAAAAATGAGGTTCTGTGTGCCAAACTCTGCATGGATCTTGAAGAGGAGTTTGAACTGTTGAACAAAAACAATAAACTATAATATTATTATCTTCAGATCTTCTGCTTAGATTATGATATGAAACATTGAAAACGGTGAAATAAATGACTGAAACCACAGTCTTTATAGGCAAGTCTCACCACTTGGCAGCCATCTTGGGAACACGCCCGGATAGTTATTTCAGGCTAACAAGATCAGGCCCTATCTAAATGAATGCGGAGAGAACCATCCCTGCACTTTCAATGGCCACCAGGACGTAAAAACTGCATGTATAGAATCGCCAGTCAGATCTGATAAACACTGCTTAACATTTTGGTGACCCAAAATAAGGTTTAAACATCTTTTATTTCTCACAGGCTATATTGCTTCTGTGCATATGCAACTGTGCATTTGTGTCAGGGCAACAACACAACTGGCTTAATACGTTTCCCAGTTCGGCAGACGATTGTCTTTTTCGGGGGAGGATTTTCTATTAAGTATTTCCATTCGGGATTCTTTAAATGGATTATCTCCTCCCTTATAATGTCTCTGCTGAAACATCACATGGCAACACTGCACTGTGTCCAGTATGCTCCTGTATTAATCAGCGTGGCCCTTCTTTGTGCCATGGGTGTTATACAACCCCGATTCCAAAAAAGTTGGGACAAAGTACAAATTGTAAATAAAAACGGAATGCAATAATTTACAAATCTCAAAAACTGATATTGTATTCACAATAGAACATGGACAACATATCAAATGTCGAAAGTGAGACATTTTGAAATTTCATGCCAAATATTGGCTCATTTGAAATTTCATGACAGCAACACATCTCAAAGTTGGGACGGGGCAATAAGAGGCTGGAAGAATGAAAGGTACAAAAAAGGAACGGCTGGAGGACTAAATTGCAACTCATTAGGTCAATTGGCAATAGGTCATTAACATGACTGGGTATAAAAAGAGCATCTTGGAGTGGCAGCGGCTCTCAGAAGTAAAGATGGGAAGAGGATCACCAATCCCCCTAATTCTGCGCCAACAAATAGTGGAGCAATATCAGAAAGGAGTTCGACAGTGTAAAATTGCAAAGAGTTTGAACATATCATCTACAGTGCATAATATCATCAGAAGATTCAGAGAATCTGGAAGAATCTCTGTGCGTAAGGGTCAAGGCCGGAAAACCATACTGGGTGCCCATGATCTTCGAGCCCTTAGATGGCACTGCATCACATACAGGCATGCTTCTGTATTGGAAATCACAAAATGGGCTCAGGAATATTTCCAGAGAACATTATCTGTGAACACAATTCACCGTGCCATCCGCCGTTGCCAGCTAAAACTCTATAGTTCAAAGAAGAAGCCGTATCTAAACATGATCCAGAAGCGCAGACGTCTTCTCTGGGCCAAGGCTCATTTAAAATGGACTGTGGCAAAGTGGAAAACTGTTCTGTGGTCAGACAAATCAAAATTTGAAGTTCTTTATGGAAATCAGGGACGCCGTGTCATTAGGACTAAAGAGGAGAAGGACGACCCAAGTTGTTATCAGCGCTCAGTTCAGAAGCCTGCATCTCTGATGGTATGGGGTTGCATTAGTGCGTGTGGCATGGGCAGCTTACACATCTGGAAAGACACCATCAATGCTGAAAGGTATATCCAGGTTCTAGAGCAACATATGCTCCCATCCAGACGACGTCTCTTTCAGGGAAGACCTTGCATTTTCCAACATGACAATGCCAAACCACATACTGCATCAATTACAGCATCATGGCTGCGTAGAAGAAGGGTCCGGGTACTGAACTGGCCAGCCTGCAGTCCAGATCTTTCACCCATAGAAAATATTTGGCGCATCATAAAACGGAAGATACGACAAAAAAGACCTAAGACAGTTGAGCAACTAGAATCCTACATTAGACAAGAATGGGTTAACATTCCTATCCCTAAACTTGAGCAACTTGTCTCCTCAGTCCCCAGACGTTTACAGACTGTTGTAAAGAGAAAAGGGGATGTCTCACAGTGGTAAACATGGCCTTGTCCCAACTTTTTTGAGATGTGGTATTGTCATGAAATTTAAAATCACCTAATTTTTCTCTTTAAATGATACATTTTCTCAGTTTAAACATTTGATATGTCATCTATGTTCTATTCTGAATAAAATATGGAATTTTGAAACTTCCACATCATTGCATTCCGTTTTTATTTACAATTTGTACTTTGTCCCAACTTTTTTGGAATCGGGGTTGTATCTGCTCGTGCCTGCATGAGAGTAAAAACACCCATTCTTGAACCTTTTTTGTTGAATGCACATCTCTGTTTTAGGGCTCTGCAAGAGTTTATTGGATATTTAAGGGTTCCTGGCTTTCTAAAAAGTTTCTACTTGGTACATAACATTTTTGCCAGTATCATCACGCACACAAGTTTACTGACAGGTTGTTTTCTTATTTAACTTTAATCAGGCTTGTAGTACTCGGACTCGAGTCCTAATCGTGCCCTAATTTTAAAGACTTGTAACTTGACTTGGACTTGAGCACTGATGACTCTGAGTCGTGCATTAACTGCATTCAGACTCGTTAATTGGAGACGAGGACTGGAATTTTTTCTTTATTTTTGTAACATGCCATAATAATTTGGCATAAGATATTTATATTTATATCTGCATTAATTTTTATGCTAATTTCGTGCAATGCACATTCACCTGTTCATACGTCATGTTCAGGAACAAACTAATGTTAACAGCGCTAAAATGCCTGGAGAGACACCCCTAGGATTGTCCGCTTTGCTTATACAGACTTCTCGTTCGGTGGGAAAAAATGCACTGCTACTGTATGTGTTCCGTATGTAGAAGAACTATCGAGGAGACGACGGGGACAACCTCGAACTTCAATCGTCATTTGGCAAGACTTCTCCCAGAGAAGTAAGCGACACTCTATGTTCATTGCTCTGTTGATAGCGGGGCTTGCTGACCGATGAACTAGCGAGTGTTAACCCTCTCTCATGTTATTTGCCCTGTTGATAGCAGGGGTTTGTGTCGGACTCAACTTGGATCAGTAGTGGACTCGACTCGAAATATTCTTTAACGACTTGGACTTGACTCGGACTTGAACACTGGGGATTCGGGAATGGGCTCGAGGTTTAGTGACTCGACTACAACACTGACTTTAATACACTCATTCTTGAATCAAGCCACTTTTACATAATGGGCATTTAGCAGATGCTCTTATTTACAGCAATATACAACAAATTTTACCTTATCTGCATGTCTTTGAAGTGGTAGGAAACCCACACAGAGACAGGGAGAACATGTAAACTCCACACAGAAAGGCCCCCATTGACTGAAGTTTGAACCTGGAATCTTCTGGCTGTGAGGTGACAGCACTAATCATGGCACCATCATGCCGCTGATCAAGTTGGGTGATTTTGATCCAAATGAGTAATCTTACAAAGGATCCAAATGAGAATATTTTACAAAATATGAGGCCAGTGAATCCATCCATTATCCCTAACAACTTATCCTGTGCAGGGTTGTGGGCAAGCTGGAGCCTATCCCAACTGAATATGGGAAAAAGGCAGGGTACACCCTGGACAAGTCGCCAGATCATCACAATCACAGGGCCAGTGAATGGCAAGTCTTTATTTAGTAATAACAGTCCTATTTGGGGGCGGCATGGTGGTGTAGTGGTTAGCGCTGTCGCCTCACAGCAAGAAGGTTCGGGTTCGAGCCCCGTGGCCGGCGAGGGCCTTTCTGTGTGGAGTTTGCATGTTCTCCCCGTGTCCACGTGGGTTTCCTCCAGGTGCTCCGGTTTCCCCCACAGTCCAAAGACATGCAGGTTAGGTTAACTGGTGACTCTAAATTGACCGTAGGTGTGAGTGTGAATGGTTGTCTGTGTCTATGTGTCAGCCCTGTGATGACCTGGCGACTTGTCCAGGGTGTACCCCGCCTTTCACCCGTAGTCAGCTGGGATAGGCTCCAGCTTGCCTGCAACCCTGTAGAACAGGATAAAGCAGCTAGAGATAATGAGATGAGATGAGTCCTGTTTGGATTTGAGATAGGATGCATGCAATTCTTTCCTCACAGTAAAATTCTAAAACAGTGGCCCAGAGATCACAACAGATTCAAACTCAGACTAATGTATACAGTTACTAACCTCTTACCAGACAAAATAAATATAAATTACAGAAACAAGTGAGCATTCAGACAAAACAAAGTTTAGAAACAGTTTAAGAGACTTTGTAAAGTGCAAGAAGTTGCTGTGCTGTATGTATACGAATCATGCATAAATCATTAATGAGAAACAAGTTAAAATAACGAGAAGATGGACTCAGTAGGCCACTGTTTGAAATGGTAAGGCAAGTGGCAGAGTGTGGCATGGGTCCGAACAAGTTTAGCTTTTTAGGGCTTGACTGTAATACAAGTTTGAACATTACATTCAATTGCTAATCATTTACTCATTTCACTTTGAGATTAGAACGGGCAAGTCAATCTGTTATGTACTAACTCATTTAGAAATATTGAAAGCATAACTATAAAATGATGTAACGCACTTTAATACAACTTGGACATATTTCATCAGAAGCACACCACATGAAGTGAAACATACAGGATTATGGACTATTTTCCTTGAACTACAAATAGTTTGTTATTGAGAAACTGTAGGTTGTTAAAAGGTCATTCTGATGGGTGGCACGGTGGTGCAGTGGTTAGCACTGTCGCCTCATAGCAGGAAGGTTCTGGGTTCGAACCCCACAGCCTTTCTGTGTAGAGTTTGCACGTTCTTCCCGTGTCTGCGTGGGTTTCCTCCGGGTGCTCTGGTTTCCCCCACCATCCAAAGACATGCAGTTAGGTTAAAGTGCATATCACGGGTAAATTCAGGAGCAAGATCAATGTAATTCTCCTATTTTATATTAAACTTTGGTCAAATATCTGTAACATTCTGCATTCTCTGCAATTTTTTTACCTTGCACAATACCAGAAAAATTCAGTTGAAATCAAGCCGTTTGAAGCGAATTGGTCCGCCTCTGAAAAAACTTGGCATTTGGATTTCCCGGCAAACATTGATTTTTGTGACGCCATCTGCAGGACGCCTCCTTCTGAATCCTACGGCAGCGCTGGTTTGTTTATGAGAAAATGACCTGGTGGTTTTCTGCAAATTTCTTCAACATTATCACGTAATTATTAAAATGCTTAACAGATGTATCATAGGAGGGTGTCGCAACACCAATCATGATGGGATTAGTACTCATGGTTTTCCAAAAGACCGGACAATGAGAGAGAAATGGGAGTGCTTGGTCTACACAGGCTGTGCACTGAAACCGTGCAAAGCTCTCACAGCCTGCTGGTTCTTCCGCAGGTAACGTCACGATTCTAGCTCCAGACTCCCTTGGGATTTTTCCAGACGCGTTTTATTTTATTTTTTTCTGCTGTAGACAGATGGCCTTGTGCAAAATTACCCTTCTGGATGAGTGTGTAAAGGGACATACTTTCATATAAAAAAAAAAAAAACGAAATTGGTCCAGAATATGCCCTTTAACTGGCTACTCTAACTCGCCCATAGATGTGAATGGTTGAGAGGAGAAAACATCTATACTAATCCAGTAGAAGCCAACAGGAAACCACTACTGTAATTCTTCCCTAGAAACTGGAGCCGTCAGAACGGCCATGTCACTGCAATGATATACCAAATAGAGACAGAGGTAGTTCTGTTTCCAGCTACAGTATATAAAATATAAAGCATTGCAGTTCAAATATTTTTGAAGAGTAGCCATGTGTCAACACAAACCAAAGGTACCGGTAGCGTGTTGCTCTGCTGCAGTCTGGGAAAGTGCTCTTGGATGGCTGCCCCAGTGAACTGCATTATACTTCCTCCCAGGACAAAGTGAGTGTCCTTACTGTACCTGAACTTCTGCAAGAGGTCAGAGCAAAAGGCTTCTGTCACAAACATCAGACTTAATGACTGTGACGCACATTTGTGGTGTGTGTGTGAATGTAGTACTGGAATCCATGTAGCTTGTTAAAGGCAGTTTGTGTTCACAAACCTGTGGTGTTATTGCAGCATGCCAGTTTGACTAATGGCAGAGTAAAATGCCATAAGAAAGCGTATTGTCTCAGAAAGCAATAAATGTTGATAGATAAAAATAGTGTCACTTAAATCACTTAAAGAGTGAGCGGAGCAGTTAAAGCATAATGGTGGGATTAGATCCTGAATAAGGGGACTAATATGTACCAGGGTAGCAAAAATGTGGCATTTTGCATGTATTGATTTTTTTTTTTTATCATGTTATTACATGGGTTTGTTGAATACTCCATTCTGATCGGTCAATTACAGCATTCTACAGGAATAATACACCGTTGCTATGGGCCACGTCATTAATAGAAGCAATAAAATCATTTGAAAATCAATGTTTTGTGTCCCATTATTGATTTTTTTAGTAAGTAGATAAATTTATTGATTGCTTTATTCCGAACAGTAAAGAAGATATAAAACAAACAAAATAAAAAATAAAAATAAAAAATGTAATCATCAAAACATCGTCATAAACAGAATAGCATAGCTACAAGGCAATAACATAATAATGTTCGGAAAGGATTAGGAAGAAGTAAATAACTTACCAAATCCTAACCCTCCATACCACTGTTAATCAAACGTCACTTTCCACCATAATAAACTATATATACACAAAAGAAAACAAAATCAACAAACAAAAAAAACATACCAAGACATACCAACATGGTATAATATCGCCCAAATCAAATCAAATCATATATATACAAATACTTATGCTATGCATATATACACACATACAATACATATATACAGTACATACATATACACCTCCCTACAACTATACACATCCATACGTACACAGACACCATATCATAATTATGCATATTATGCTTATATATTATATACAGTTATGCACTATACATACATACATACATACATACATACATACATACATTAAATCAAACAGGAAACAATATGTTACCACCTGCGATTACCACTCCCCTATGAAAACCATCATGTGGTGTTCCACAAGGATCCATCCTTGGCCCACTATTGTTTCTAATCTATATAAACGACTTAGCATTTGCATCCAAAAAATTGCTTACTTTACTATTCGCAGACGACACGAATCTGTTTATGTCCCATCAAAACTTTGATGTCTGAGTTAGCTCCATGAATTATGAAATGTGTGGGGTAAATAAGTGGTTTCGAGCAAACAAACTGTCATTAAATATCAAAAAAAACAAATTTTATTATCTTTGCAGGAAAAAGTAAAAAAACACTAAGAAAAACACCAAAATATATTTTGATAACATACCAGGGCGGCACGGTGGTGTAGTGGTTAGCGCTGTCGCCTCACAGCAAGAAGATCCGGGTTCGAGCCCCGTGGCCGGCGAGGGCCTTTCTGTGCGGAGTTTGCATGTTCTCCCTGTGTCCGCGTGGGTTTCCTCCGGGTGCTCCGGTTTCCCCCACAGTCCAAAGACATGCAGGTTAGGTTAACTGGTGACTCTAAATTGACCGTAGGTGTGAATGTGAGTGTGAATGGTTGTCTGTGTCTATGTGTCAGCCCTGTGATGACCTGGTGACTTGTCCAGGGTGTACCCCGCCTTTCGCCCATAGTCAGCTGGGATAGGCTCCAGCTTGCCTGCGACCCTGTAGAACAGGATAAAGTGGCTACAGATAATGAGATGAGATGAGAACATACCAATCAAGTTACATATACACGCTTCTTAGGTGTTTTAATAGATGAAAAGCTTACATGGAAAACTCATGTTGAGCTTATTCGCAAAAAGATATATAAGAATATAGGAATAATACGAAAGGTTAAATATTTACTATCACAAAAAAACACTCAGGATTCTATACTACACCTTGATTTATCCATACCTAACATACTGTAATATTATATGGGCAAGCACTTATCCAACAACTCTAAAGCCATTGCTCTTCCTACAGAAACGCTTTATCAGGATTGCTTCAAATGTGTCAAGTACATTCCCTTCAGCAATTTTGTTTCATGATTTAAAAGTATTAACGATATACGACATTAATAAATTACAGATTAGTCTTTTTGTTCACAAAATCATCTATGGAAGTTCATGTTTACCAACACATTACAGATATAGCATCATATTTAACTCGACTATCCACAAACACATTAACTTAAGACCGATTCTAACCAGCGACAGTTTACTTTAATGTATAGAGGACGCTTTGTATGGAATAGTCTCAGGTCAGTTGGTCAGGTTCAATGCCCAAACTGATAATCACATCAGTTTTTCAATGGCTAATCAGACACAAGGTATGCCACCACTCTTACCAGAGTGGTTGGGGGTTAGGTGTCTTGCTCAAGGACACTTAAGCCAGTCCTGCTGGTCCAGGGAATCAAACCAGCAACCTTTTGGTCCCAAAGCTGTTTCTCTAACCATTAGGCCATGGCCTCCCCTGAAATCTTGAATAATCCAACTACTAAATTACACTGAGCCATCTTTCCAAATCCTTGTTATCAATAAATTGTTCATAATTGATGATGTTTTCATGTTTAATATTAGATTTGTTTCGTAAGTCGATCTTTAGCTTAGCCCTATCATTTTTTCAGCAAATCGATGTCATTTTTGTTATTTTACTATGTATTCATATATTTGCTTGTAACAAGTTGTATGTTTGTTTTTCCTGGCTATCTAGTCGATTGATTACTTTAATTATTAAGTTTTTTTTAACTTTATGCTTTATATAGGTTGACCCTAATATTGTCATTTTTATTTTAACAAGGGGAGACCCTCGAAAAACCATCAGGTTTCAGGCCTCCCCTGCATGTCTTGTATTTGTTATATTTTGTTAAGGCAATTTTGTTCTTATATGTGCAATAAACAATAAAACAATAAAAAACCCACAATAAAAGTAGCTATGTAATAAGCAGGATATTGTACAGCAAGGTGGCCATTATCGCCAAAAAAAAAAACCTTCAGGGTGATTCAAGACTCCGTTTCATATCAGGGTCCTGCATCATCCTGTCACAGTTTATTTTGCAGTGATGACCAGCTCGCTGTATGTTATCCCTTACTTATTTGATTATAAATGAACAGAATTTATTACAGAAATGCTTAAGTGCGTTGTTTGTCAAATGTTGATCTGTGCATAATTTGCCATTACTTTTCTCGTTGCTATAAGCAAAAAATATGGTTATGGACAATTCCAGCATTTGATTGCACGTTGTCTTGCAATATATTAGCATACAATTTTAGCATCATGTGACCTTTCAGGGATCTTTTTACTGCAGTATTTAAAAACAAAATCTCTCATCTCATCATCTCTAGCCGCTTTATCCTGTTCTACAGGGTCGCAGGCAAGCTGGAGCCTATCCCAGCTGACTACGGGCGAAAGGCGGGGTACACCCTGGACAAGTCGCCAGGTCATCACAGGGCCGACACAGAGACACAGACAAGCATTATATAGCTTATAAAATGTATCAGTGTAGTGAGTTTTAACAAATTTAAATAGCCATTTGGGGATTTGCTGTAATTCTAGTTTGAACATTACATTTTAATTGATAAACATTTACTTAAATTGAAGGTAATTGTGACTCAGGATTTCAAGATCAGAACAGTCAAATAAATCAGAAATGAGAAATTATCCAAGAAACATACAGTAACTTGGATCAAATCATGTAACCCACTTTTAAATTAATTGGACATGCTTTATGAGGCACACACCACATGAAGCCAAACACAGAAGATAATGGACCAAGTGCCTTTAGCTATAAACAGCTAGTTGCTTAGAAACAGTAGGTTATCTTTTATTTAAAAGCAAGATATTACAATAAATATTACAGTTATATAGCAGGGTATCAGTGTAGTGAGTTTTTTATAGGAAAGTATTTTTTTTAAGTATACATTGAACAAACGGTATACATTTTAAAAGCTCTGTTCAGAAAACGATGATGAAGGATGATATAGCGGGTAATGTGTCTCACAACTACAGGGTCTGGGGTTGGATGAGGAGCTGTACCTGTTCTGGCGTCCTTGTGGATTTAGTCTTAGATAAAGTTTTTGTGGGCGGCACGGTGGTGTAGTGGTTAGCACTGTCGCCTCACAGCAAGAAGGTCCTGGGTTCGAGCCCCGGGGCTGGCGAGGGCCTTTCTGTGTGGAGTTTGCATGTTCTCCCCGTATCCGCGTGGGTTTCCTCCGGGTGCTCCGGTTTCCCCCACAGTCCAAAGACATGCAGGTTAGGTTAACTGGTGACTCTAAATTGACCGTAGGTGTGAATGTGAGTGTGAATGGTTGTCTGTGTCTATGTGTCAGCCCTGTGATGACCTGGCGACTTGTCCAGGGTGTACCCCGCCTTTCGCCCATAGTTAGCTGGGATAGGCTCCAGCTTGCCTGCGACCCTGTAGAAGGATAAAGCAGCTAGAGATAATGAGATGAGATAAAGTTTTTGTCTCATTTTCCACTGATTCATAATTCACTGTAAACCGTAAAGATGGGACGTTTCTCTAACAATGCTGAAAGGAAGAATGTAAACCGAACCAGTGCATCTAGCTTATTTTTAGGCACTTGAAGGCAGTATTAGTTGAGTCAGTAATAGTGATTAACAGACAAATAACACTGTTTATTTTTTTCACGGTCCGGTTTCCATCAGATCCTGCGCTCTGATTGGCTGGCGAGCGGATCTGTATCCTATGGTACGGACCCCAGTTACGGACCCTGGATACGGACTTCTGGCGACTCGCTCGTTCACAACAACAACAAACATAGTAGCAATTTTTGTCAACATTTATTTTCGCACTTCTCAGGAGAACAGCATTAATTTTACAGCATGGATAGCGATAACGACAGTCTTCACAGCGAAAGTGAGTTTCACTACCCTGAGGAAGAAGAAATAAAAGCAAACATTTCAGGAGAAAGCTAAAAACCTCTAACAGTTGCTAACGCCTAGCAAAAACATGTCTGAATCCTGAATGACTCCTATTTGTATAAATAGGGGACTACATAGGTGGCAAAATGTAGTTTTTTTCCTGCCATGGAAGTGCACTTGTATACTGAGGAGGAAGCAATTTGCATTACAGCCGTGAAATGAGGATTCAAAATGGCGGCTCGGCTCGATTTTCCCTTTCAGGCGCTCTCGTTTTCTGTTAGAATTTGGTAAAGAAAAAATATATATGAGTGATTCCACGCTTATGGGTACTGAAATGGGGACATGAACTTATTCACCTAAAACCATTTCTTTTTTTACCATCAGGTCACAAAACATGTAATCTTTAATGAATGATATGTTAAAAGATAACTTTAATTTTCTGAGATGTAATAAAAACATATTTATATGCCAAAGTCAAGCCTATGAGTTCCAAAATGATGTCTGTTACATTACTTCTGTTACGATTGTCCATCTCGCGTCTGTTACAAATTAATTACAATCTAGCTATATACCATGTTAATCTTATTGAAAGAATGTGTATGTTTATTCTACTACACATGTTTATTAATTATATTTGCTAAAACATCACCTTCCTATGTTTCAAAAAGTAATTCTACATTGTTAAAATTGAGAATATATATGTCCACAACACTTCTGTTATGTTCTGACTTTGGCATATAAATATGTTTTTATTACATCTCAGAAAATTAAAGTTATCTTTTAACATATCATTCATTAAAGATTACATGTTTTGTGACCTGATGTTAAAAAAAGAAATGGTTTTAGGTGAATTTTTAAAAATAAGTTCATGTCCCCATTTCAGTACCCATAAGCGTGGAATCACTCATATATATTATTTACCAGCTTAAGGTCGGTCCGTATGGTGAAATACCGTGACCTCAGCCTTGAATACTGACCTTGGCCCAGAGGGCCTCGTTCAGTACTTTCAAGACCTCAGTCACGGTATTTCATGATACGGACCTCCCAGCTGGTAAATAACATATGTATTGGAGGTGTGCATCAGAACTGAGAGCCCATGGGACCAAAGGAAGGGGTTGTAGGAGTGGACAATTTTTTTTCTTTCATGTAGGTGATCAGATATGATTAGATTAGATTAGATAGAACTTTATTGATCCCTTTGGGAGGGTTCCCTCAGGGAAATTAAAATTCCAGTAGCATCATTACAGGATAAACAGAGAATAGAAATAGAGAAAAACTTCTAGATAAATTAAATTAGGTATTTACATATACAAATATAAAAAAGAATAAGATATGGGGAAGAGGGAAAAAAAAGTCCAGCAGAAGAGGTATTGCACATTATATTGCACATTGTCCAGTATTGCTTATTGTCAGGCTAGACTACTGCTCCTTCCCGTCCTCTGTCCTCCTGTTACCCCTCCTCCCCCCCAGAGAGGAGTTGTACAGTGTGATGGCGTGAGGGACAAAGGAGTTTTTGAGTCTGTTCGTCCTGCACTTGGGAAGGAGCATTCTGTCACTGAACAGACTCCTCTGGTTGCTGACGACAGTGTGCAGAGGGTGACTAGCATCGTCCATGATGTTCAGTAGTTTGTCCATAATCCTCTTGTCTGCCACCGTCACCAGAGAGTCCAGCTTCACGCCGACCACAGAGCCGGCCTGCCTGATCAGTTTGTCCAGCCTGGATGTGTCCTTCTTGGATGTGCTGCCCCCCCCAGCACACCACGGTGTAAAACAGGACACTGGGACCATGGACTGATGGAACATCCACAGGAGTTTCCTGCAGATGTTAAAGGACCGCAGCCTCCTCAGCCTCTTGTGGAATAAAAAAAAAAAAGAGGCTTGTGGAATAAAAAAAAAAAGAAATGGCAGATTCATTAACTAGGAAACGTATTGAGAGCTTGAGTGGTGCTGTGCGACCCGTTCACCATATTCATTCATTCATTCATTCATTCATTCATTCATCTTCACCGTGTTCATTCATTCATTCATCTTCAGCTTTACCCTGGCCAGGGTCATGATGGTTTAAATCACTAATTTGTTCATATTTTGGGAAATGGAACCAACTGGGTTTGCAGGTACAAATTAGGGCTGTGCGATGTCCCCTTAATTGGCATCGACAATGTTTACAGTGCAAACATCATGATGGACGATCATATCGTGGGCGGGGGGGATTTTAATACCACATTATTAAATATATTATTATTATTATTATTATTAAAAGTATTAGATACTCATCCGAGGCTTTGGCACGTAAAGAAAAAAAAGCGCTAGGTGATGTGGAATATTTGGCCTTGATAACGGATATGTGGTCCAGCTGCAACATGATGCCCTATATGTCAGCTACCGTACATTATGTGGACCGAGAGTGGGCAATGCAGTCCAATTGCCTGCAGACGAGTTTCATGCCAGAGACACTTTCAGCGGACAATTTAGAAGACGCATTGCGCGAGACACTTGCTGAATGGAAAATAGAGGAGAAAAAGATCGCCTGTATAACAACGGGGCGAATATTGTCACAGCCATCAGGCAATTGAAATGGCCGTGGTTAAGTTGTTTTGGGCACAATTTGAACCTGGCCATAACCAACTCGCTTGCGCAACAGAGGGCCAGTACAGACCGAGCGTTTGGAGTTTGCCGAGCAGTCAACACTGCGTTTGCGCACAGCTGGCTTCGGAGAAATGAGCTGCGCAAAGCGCAGGTGGAAATGAACCTCCCCGAGCACTCACTGATCACGGCAAGATATTAATCTGCTCTAACAATGAAAGACTAGTATTCAAACTATGAGAAGAAACTACACTTAAGCTATTACTCATTGTTTATTTACACCATAACAATTGAAGATGCGTTTCGGCCTTTAGTGCGCACTTGAACGCGCTAATTTTCCCAATTTATTAGTGTTTGAATTATTGCACCAGCTTTTAAAATCATGATTTAATATTGGATTTTTTTTTTTACTGTCTTTACATTTATCAGAATCACCTTCATTCTTCCATTTGGTTTGACATTATGGCTTAGAGTGGACCATTTTGAGTCTGAAAGTAGGCCTATTGACCAGATTAAAGTTATTTGACTTCTGCCGAAGTCTGCGCTTCACTGCCGTTTGGGGTGCAATATTTCCCGACTGTTAATAGTGGCTATTTGTTTGAACAACATGACAAATTTTACATTAAAAGTATAGTGTAGGCTAAAAAATGAAGTCAAAATGTATTATTAGTAGCATACTGTATTTGTGTAACCACATGTTATGTTCACTAGCACGTCCCTGCACCATAGCCTACGTGAACAAGCGGTAATAGGATATTAGTTTATAATGATTTATATAATTATGTATTTATATGTTATATTTATATATTAAACAAAACTAACTAACTAAACTAACAAAAAACTAACTTTTTAGGTTAAATAGGCCCAGATGATGCCGTATATGCATGTTTATGACAGAAGGGGGCGTGGTATCACGATGGTGGCTCTCCATCGTGATGGATGACCACCATCGTCGATGGACGATGGCATCGTCTATCGGCACAGCCCTAGTACAAATACCATAATGACAGAAAAAGCCTGAATTGGTCAGACTTTCTGTGGGAGTGGACAGGATTGGTCAGAATTTCTTCAAGAGTGAGTAGGGGTAGGATTAAAAATCAGTGCATTAGGAGCGAAAGTGTTACCATTTGAACAGAAAATAAAACATATAGCAACGCAAACCATGAATGACTAAATAATTTAGTGTACAAAATAGGACTTGCAGATCTGTCTTGATTTCCTCTGATTTTTCAGTAAGACAATTGATTTAAATAGTGAATTCTTAAATGCAGATTGAGGAAACATGTAGATTGTGATGTTATGAAAATGAAAAGCTGAGGAAATCAAACCAGTTCCTGGTAGTGGACAGTAAAGTACTACCAGCAAACCCTGCTGTGAATACTCTTTCCATGACTGTCATTTGGAAGGTCACCTCATAATGCAGCGGTCTGTGTTATTGTGACACACTGATTTCCAAGCGCTGTTTCTGTTTCTCAAAGACATAAAAGGGTGCAAGTTTCAGTGTTGTAATAAAATACTTTAATGAAGACAAAGGTGCATTACTCCTGAATGTCCCAGATATTATTACACCTATCAAATGTTATGTGAATTCTGTAAGTCTCATCTCCCATCGTTCCAGAAGTCCCTGATTCATATCTATAAAGACTTTACACTTCAGAAGGCATGCCACGTGATTAATTGTAATATACCACAGTGCTGTTGAATTCTCAAATCTGATCGGTCAGAAGTGTTGATTAATTTTCTGTAGCAACAGTTTTGACAGTAGTGCCAGCTGTAAATCAAATCACAGGTTTTTATTAATGTGCCTGTTTCTGGAGTAACAGCTAATTCACAGAGACTTGTGTGATGGATGCTTGACATAATCCAAGACTAATAATAAATGGATTAAACACGTCATTATTTAACAAAGGAAAAAGGTATAATCAAATTTTTCTGTAAGAAGACATTTAACATTTATGGGAAGAATTTCAGGTGTTTTGAAAGTTGCTTTGGAATAGTCAATACGTTTTCTGCGATGGGAATGTCTTCAGAACAGAACACAAGGGGCTTTCTTCGATTTCTCTATAGCATAAAGTGTTGTTTATTTTGTCTTTTTACACAACTCATTTGAATACTCAAATCTAATCAGTCAAATACGGCATTCAGCGTTCTGTATAACAGACCGTTGTTATGTATAACAGACTATTGCTATGGACCAAGTCATAAGACAACACAATAAAATAAATTTTTAAATCAGTATCTTGTGTCAAATTCTTGATTTCTTTAGTAATTAACCGTGTAATAAGCAGGATAATGTGCAGTCATTATCACGATATAAACCCCTTCAGGGTGATTCAAGACTTCCACATCGTCCTGGGGTCCCGCATCTCCCTGTCAGGATTTATTTTGCAATAACGACCGTCTCACTGTATATTATTCTATCCACATTCACTGGATATGAGCAATCACGTGCTCTGATTGGCTACTCTACTCAGGGCTTTGAACCGGTTCAAGGAACGAAAACGAAAACCGGGAACTTTTTCTATTTCACATGGAACAGAAACGAAACCAGAAACTTTATTATTTTTTATGTTCCGGAACAGAAACGCTTATTAAAAATAATGGTAACCGGTTAATACTGGTTTTTATTTCATTCCTCAAAGTTTCCGTAGCCTACAAATAAAGTCATTCTTCTCCTGCGCAAGTTTCTATGACCCGCTGGGGTTCACTTCCTGTGTGACGTTCGCTGACTGAATGGAGAGAGCGGGAGGGTGGACTACCATCACGTCTCCACATCTTAAATAAGAGGTAAATATTGCAGTCTATCGTTATTCAAAAACGTCAATTTCAAACACGATATCAATATATTTGTCCACGTTAATGAGAGGCTTGCGAACATTAAATGACGTTAACCTCTGTTAGCCTATCAATGCATAGGGCCTGACTAGCCTTTGGTAACACACTAAACGAATTATCTTTCATTTTTGGCACTTTTTCTGTTTGTGTAGATGGGAAAACGTACTGAGAATCCAAATCGCCAACATTTGAAATAATTGTTTTGAATTATTTCTTGTCTTATTTAATGAAGGTTGTAATATAATTAGCCTACATTTGGCTTAAGCTGGATGAGACAGAGACATAATTTTATAGCCATTTGTTAAACAGCTGACAGGGAACGTAATTAACTGTTCCGGGAACGAAATTTTTTTGTTCTAACCGGTTCGGGAACGTCTATTTAATGGTGGAACCCAAAACCGGAAACGTTAAAATTCCGTTTCTGTTCGGAACGAACCAATAGGAAAAAAATTCTGGTTCAAAGCCCTGACTCTACTATTAGGATGTTAGCTCATATACTGTGAGTAGAGTAAAACAAAATGGGGGCGTGTGTTGCTGAAACAACCGAGGACGAAATAAAAACTCTACTCGAAAACAAAATCCCAAAAAGCAACAAAATACAGAATGAAAGTATTTGATGGGAAGAACATATCTTTTTTTATTTTTCAAGAATTATTATTATTGCATTTTTTCACAAATTGCTACTGTCATTTCGCCGGTTTGTTTACATTCTAAGCGGAAATGATTTTGTCGGACACTTTGTATAAAGTTTTAATTGATCGAATTTGCAAAAAATAAAACTAAAAATGCTCTGTGTTTTCAAAATCCAGTGAATATGGATAGAATAAAACAGTTATTCCACTGGGCGGCACGGTGGTGTAGTGGTTAGCGCTGTCGCCTCACAGCAAGAAGGTCCGGGTTCGAGCCCCGTGGCTGGCAAGGGCCTTTCTGTGCGGAGTTTGCATGTTCTCCCCGTGTCCGCGTGGGTTTCCTCCGGGTGCTCCGGTTTCCCTCACAGTCCAAAGACATGCAGGTTAGGTTAACTGGTGACTCTAAATTGACCGTAGGTGTGAATGTGAGTGTGAATGGTTGTCTGTGTCTGTGTCAGCCCTGTGATGACCTGGCGACTTGTCCAGGGTGTACCCCGCCTTTCGCCCGTAGTCAGCTGGGATAGGCTCCAGCTCGCCTGCGACCCTGTAGAACATGATAAAGCGTCTAGAGATAATGAGAATGATGAGTTATTCCACTCAATCTCGTCGTACATGACTTATAGCCAACTCAGTGCTACGCGGCTTGTCAGCTGTCAGGTCATGTACGACTCGATTTTGTGGAATAACTGTTAAATATCCCTTACTTATTAATTTCAGAAGAGGGGAAGTAAGAGAAGCTTTTTAATTACCCCACCCCAACAAAAGTGTCAAATTATTGCGTATTATTAAATGGAAAATAAAATAAAACCACTATTTTATAATACAATATATAATACAGGGTGATAAATGCTGTAAAGAATTATTTTACTACAAACAGAACATTTTTTTTATATAATTCTCCTGGTTTCTGACTGTCACAGGAGATGAGAGCAAACAAATTGTGTTTTAAATCACTTTATCTAATTATAATTACCATTAAAATGGTTTGTAAAATGTTTTACAAGTTAAAATTTTTTGGCCAAAAACCGAAAGCTCAGTCTGTGACTATTTTCGGCTATACCCTGACAGGTTTAAGTGTATGTTAATGAACTAAAAAAAGTCTCCATTTATCGTAAAAGCAAGCAAGGTCGCCACATGACTGCATCTTTCGAGCAGAGAATTTTAAAAACCTGCAAACTGTTTTTTATCAGGGAAGAAAAGACTGCTTTTTGGCATATTTTTGTGTTCCGCTGTTAAAATGAGAGGCTCCTACGCAAAATGCATAAAGCTCGAATGGTTATTTAAATCACGGGCGATTGCTCTAAGACAACGAGGGAGGCTCAGCCTCCTCTAAAAATGACGAACATCTTGTAGGATGAATTGCGCTAGGCTTATGTTATAGCCGACCTTATAACATTGCTATTTCAGATCCAGAATCATAGAAATATATGTGCTCAACCCAACTACAGTGCGAAATCATTCCGTTATAACTTTCCCCAGTTCGCCTAATGTGTGCGTGAGTTTTTCCCCCTCGTGACAGCGCGATGCAGCCCAGCCTCAGTGGACTTCAATGGCATTTGGGAGCTCTGCGCTTTTCAATCTCAAAATGCAAGACGATTATTGGACAAATACTGCGAAAACGCCCGCCTACGGACTCCCAGCCTCACATGGGAGGGACATGGCAGTTTCCGCGAGGAGACTGGTGATTGGTGAAAGTGGACGGATATTTTCTTTGATTGACAGCTCGTTTCAAATATAGACAGGCAGCGGTGAATTTCAGTTCAGTCCCATGCGGATTCGCAAGTGCTGTGGTGTATTGTAAGAGATCAGCTTACATTTCGATTTCATTCATTACATACGGTTTCTACCAGCTTTTTTAGTTTGTATATATTTTCATTGTAAATAAAGTGTAAATATAGTGTTGTCAAGTTTGCTATCTTAGTTCCAGAAATTTCGTTTATTTGAGTGACTGAACTTGAACTTGAGGGGGCTAGTCAGCTAGCAAGAAAGCTGCGCACGGATGCCAAGCATTGCTGATTTAATTTTGGCGAAGCCATTTGCCAGTCTTCCTTTCGAGGAAAAAATTAAAATTAAAGAGCAGGGTAGACCAACGCCTCAAATTGACTTGGTGAAAAAGGTAGGGAATAATACTCGTTCCTTTCAGCTCTCCTGGTACGAGAAAGTGAATTGGCTAACAGCAAGTGACCCACATCAACAACAGTAAATAGGCTACTTTAGTAATATGTCATGGATGGACCAAAAATATAGAATCTATTTAAAATGTTTATGCTGAGTATATTATATTGGAATATATGTTTTTCTGGATATGAATTAAACACATTTACAATTTGGAAAACATTTTTAAACAAACACAGCCGAGAACATTTCACACTACAGACCTGGATTAAAAGTGAAGGGTTATCAAAATTGTCAATAAAACATTTCTCAGTCAAAATAAGTAAAATATAGGGAAAGTGTCATTGAATGAAATGTGTGGCACCCAGCTCTATGTTTGGCTCCCCAAGGTCAGTGCTTGTGCCTATTCCAGAACACTCTGCTGTTACTGCTGAGGTTCCTGACAAAGAGCTTCTTTCAATAATGATCAATTTTTAAACAACATGCCACAATTTTAAAATATAAAATGTTAACATATACCCCCCCCCCCCCCCCAACACCACCATCATGTATATTGGACAGTAGGCTAATGGGCCAAAAGAACCTGTTATTTCACAGTTTGTGACGCTGCCAACAATCAGCCAGATCAGAGGCAAGAGTATGGGCAAAATTGATGTGTTTTTTCTTTTCAAATCTGGAAATATCATAACCGACCAGCCTCCCCTGTTTGAAAGACTACCAGCCGCCACTGATTTAAATACTTATTTTTTTGGTCTATTCTAGTTCCTTTGCACCCCACTATTTTATAAAATAAATAAAATCTAGTCGCCGATATGCTGATACGCATCACACCATCCCACTGTGAATTATTTTCCTATAACAGCATGGCCCATTGTGTTTTATTCCTGACATAGCATACACAACACGGTTCACAGATGTATGATTGATGATGAGGACAATGTAAATCTAATAGTGCTCTTCTTTATAGAAGAGACAGAGACTGTAAAAAATGCAGAACAGACTGATCTCATATAGCTTGTAGCTGCATGTTTTACACAGTCTAAATACATCATCCAGAAATCCCCTGATTCTCCTTTTCCTGTTGTGGGATTACATTTTAACAAAGTTCTCATCTGCCTGTAACAATATCTATTTCAACAGCGTTCCACAGGTTCACGTCATGCTGATAAGCTGCAGAAATTTCATCTGATTTCTCCATGCCGAGCATTTTCGCTGCCTTACACTTGTTCGACTGTACGCTGACACTGATTAATGTGTGCTGATGGATTTTCAGTGAAATTAATTTTGCATCCTTCTAGGTATACACAGAAATCAGGGCTAATGATGAATGATGAACTCATCTGGGCTCCTTGGTGTTGATTTCGCGATCGTTGGCCTGTACTCATTCCCAGACTGGACTTTGTAGATGGTGCCTTCTTTCACACGAACAAAGCAAACACTACTTTATAGCGTGAAACAACTTTGTCTGAAAGCATAATTATTTGTTGATGAAACAGGTTCTGCTTTTTTCTTTTTCTTTTTTTTTTTAGAGAAGTGGTAATGTTTGCAGAGAGATGAATGCTCACTCACAGCCAAAAAAATTCAAACCTTAGAGGTCTGATTCAATTAAAAAAAACAAAAAAAAAACAAAACAGACCTCTGCTGTTTGGAAATGCTTTCAAAAGATGTCTGGGGGAATAAATAGAAGGTAAAACGCGGCTTTAAATGGCAGTTCAGTACTATTTTCACACTCATTATTAAGCATTAAAGCTAGACGGCCTTTCGATTTCATAAAATCGGTGAAATTTAGTTCCATCTAAAATTTGGTCATTGTGATATATGTTTATTTCTGTAATATCTCACAAAATATCAGGCCATTCTGTGGATGGGAAGTTATTTAATTTGAAGGGATTCCCGAGCGAATAACATGCATGAAATCGCTCGCTTAACGCAGTCAAACAGACAGAGGAAGTCCGTGTGCGCATGCACAGGTTTACCTTTGACCGCGCACTGACAGTTCCATCACTCGTTCACTAAACGAACAGCTGATCACACCGAGCTGCTCACTTATTAGTTTGGTCCTGCATTTCCTTTCCTTTGCAACACAACCTCTTTTCTTCTCGCTTTCCGTTACTGTAGTTGGTCTTTCATGTTTCATTCACGTCCTCCATTTTTCTCTCCTGTTTCAAACTTGTATCCCACAATGCCTTGCGTGAATGGGGAAAGCCCACCACGTCATGCATGACGTAGTGTCTTGTATTGTGTCATGCTGAAGCGAGAAAAAAATTAAAGGAGAATTTAGGGCCACGTGGCCTTAAATTGTTCTATTTTAAAAAACCTAATAAAATTGGAAGTGTCTGTGATTCGAATTCAGTAGATTTCGGTCCAATAAAAACAAAAATAATTGTGTGTCAGGGAAAATTCTTTTTATGACCTACACTTGAAAACTCTGAAAAGCAGTCTACCTTTAACCACTTAATGTCACATCTTATTGTTCAATTATTCATCTTAAATTGTAATCTTAATCTTATTCATCTTATTATTCAGTAAATACTGTGAATTATTTAGTGACTACTCATATGAAAAGATATGTACAGTGGTGCTTGAAAGTTTGTGAACCCTTTAGAATTTTCTATATTTCTGCATAAATATAACCTAAAACATCATCAGATTTTCACACAAGTCCTAAAAGTAGATAAAGA
The DNA here is from genome assembly GCF_027579695.1 of Neoarius graeffei. NCBI lineage: Eukaryota > Metazoa > Chordata > Actinopteri > Siluriformes > Ariidae > Neoarius > Neoarius graeffei. Next base: position 41,449,139 of record NC_083577.1, read on the forward strand.
GAACCCAGTTAAACAAATGAGACAAAAACTATTATATTTGGTCATTTATTTATTGAGGAAAATGATCCAATATTACACATCTGTGAGTGGCAAAAGTATGTGAACCTTTGCTTTCAGTATCTGGTGTGACCCCCTTGTGCAGCAATAACTGCAGCTAAACATTTCCGGTAACTGTTGATCAGTTCTGCACACCGGCTTGGAGGAATTTTAGCCCGTTCCTCCGTACAGAACAGCTTCAACTCTGGGATGTTGGTGGATTTCCTCACATGAACTGCTCGCTTCAGGTCCTTCCACAACATTTCCATTGGATTAAGGTCAGGACTTTGACTTGGCCATTCCAAAACATTAACTTTTATTCTTCTTTAACCATTCTTTGGTAGAACGACTTGTGTGCTTAGGGTTGTTGTCTTGCTGCATGACCCACCTTCTCTTGAGATTCAGTTCATGGACAGATGTCCTGACATTTTCCTTCAGAATTCGCTGGTATAATTCAGAATTCATTATTCCATCAATGAGGAGAAGCCGTCCTGGCCCAGATGCAGCAAAACAGGCCCAAACCATGATACTACCACCACCATGTTTCACAGACAGAATAAGGTTCTTATGCTGGAATGCAGTATTTTCCTTTCTCCAAACATAACGCTTCTCATTTAAACCAAAAAGTTCTATTTTGGTCTCATCCATCCACAAAACATTTTTCCAATAGCCTTCTGGTTTGTCCATGTGATCTTTAGCAAACTGCAGACGAGCAGCAATGTTCTTTTGGAGAGCAGTGGCTTTCTCCTTGCAACCCTGCCATGTACACCATTGTTGTTCAGTGTTCTCCTGATGGTGGACTCATGAACATTAACATTAGCCAATGTGAGAGAGGCCTTCAGTTGCTTAGAAGTTACCCTAGGGTCCTTTGTGACCTCACCGACTATTACATGCCTCGCTCTTGTAGTGATCTTTGTTGGTCAACCACTCCTGGGGAAGGTAACAATGGTCTTGAATGTCCTCCATTTGTACACAGTCTGTCTGACTGTGGATTGGTGGAGTCCAAACTCTTTAGAGATGGGTTTGTAACCTTTTCCAGCCTGATGAGCATCAACAACGCTTTTTCTGAGGTCCTCAGAAATCTCCTTTGTTCGTGCCATGATGCACTTCCACAAACATGTGTTGTAAAGATCAGACTTTGATAGATCCCTGTTCTTTAAATAAAACAGGGTGCCCACTCACACCTGATTGTCATCCCATTGATTGAAAACACCTGACTCTAATTTCACCTTCAAATTAACTGCTAATCCTAGAGGTTCACATACTTTTGCCACTCACAGATATGTAATATTGGATCATTTTCCTCAATAAATAAATGACCAAGTATAATATTTTTGTCTCATTTGTTTAACTGGGTTCTCTTTATCTACAACCCCGATTCCAAAAAAGTTGAGACAAAGTACAAATTGTAAATAAAAACGGAATACAATAATTTACAAATCTCAAAAACTGATATTGTATTCACAATTGAACATAGACAACATATCAAATGTTGAAAGTGAGACATGTTGAAATTTCATGCCAAATATTGGCTCATTTGAAATTTCATGACAGCAACACATCTCAAAAAAGTTGGGACAGGGGCAATAAGAGGCTCCAAAAGTTAAAGGTACAAAAAAGGAACAGCTAGAGGACCAAATTGCAACTCATTAGGTCAATTGGCGATAGGTCATTAACATGACTGGGTATAAAAAGAGCATCTTGGAGTGGCAGCGGCTCTCAGAAGTAAAGATGGGAAGAGGATCATCAATCCCCCTAATTCTGCGCCGACAAATAGTGGAGCAATATCAGAAAGGAGTTTGACAGTGTAAAATTGCAAAGAGTTTGAACATATAATCATCTACAGTGCATAATATCATCAAAAGATTCAGAGAATCTGGAAGAATCTCTGTGCGTAAGGGTCAAGGCCGGAAAACCATACTGGGTGCCCGTGATCTTCGGGCCCTTAGACGGCACTGCATCACATACAGGCATGCTTCTGTATTGGAAATCACAAAATGGGCTCAGGAATATTTCCAGAGAACATTATCTGTGAACACAATTCACCGTGCCATCGGCCGTTGCCAGCTAAAACTCTATAGTTCAAAGAAGAAGCCGTATCTAAACACGATCCAGAAGCGCAGACGTCTTCTCTGGGCCAAGGCTCATTTAAAATGGACTGTGGCAAAGTGGAAAACAAAATTTGAAGTTCTTTATGGAAATCAGGGACGCCGTGTCATTCGGACTAAAGAGGAGAAGGACGACCCAAGTTGTTATCAGCGCTCAGTTCAGAAGCCTGCATCTCTGATGGTATGGGGTTGCATTAGTGCGTGTGGCGTGGGTAGCTTACACATCTGGAAAGACACCATCAATGCTGAAAGGTATATCCAGGTTCTAGAGCAACATATGCTCCCATCCAGACGATGTCTCTTTCAGGGAAGACCTTGCATTTTCCAACATGACAATGCCAAACCACATACTGCATCAATTACAGCATCATGGCTGCGTAGAAGAAGGGTCCGGGTACTGAACTGGCCAGCCTGCAGTCCAGATCTTTCACCCATAGAAAACATTTGGCGCATCATAAAACGGAAGATACGACAAAAAAGACCTAAGACAGTTGAGCAACTAGAATCCTACATTAGACAAGAATGGGTTAACATTCCTCTCCCTAAACTTGAGCAACTTGTCTCCTCAGTCCCCAGATGTTTACAGACTGTTGTAAAGAGAAAAGGGGATGTCTCACAGTGGTAAACATGGCCTTGTCCCAACTTTTTTGAGATGTGCTGTTGTCATGAAATTTAAAATCACCTAATTTTTCTCTTTAAATGATACATTTTCTCAGTTTAAACATTTGATATGTCATCTATGTTCTATTCTGAATAAAATATGGAATTTTGAAACTTCCACATCATTGCATTCCGTTTTTATTTACAATTTGTACTTTGTCCCAACTTTTTTGGAATCGGGGTTGTACTTTTAGGACTTGTGTGAAAAACTGGTGATGTTTTAGATTATATTTATGCAGAAATATAGAAAATTCTAAAGGCTTCACAAACTTTCAAGCACCACTGTAGCTGGGCAGGGGGCAGATACGTTTTTTGAACTGGGGGGGACAAAGCTGCCAGCAAACCAACCCCACCCCCACCCCCAACATGTGTTGTGCGAGGAACACTAGTTCCTCGCACAACTAGTTCCTAGGAAAACTAGTTTTAAAACCGCCAAGTTCCAACTGTTAAACATAGCGAGAGGCTGGGCTACGTGTGTATGTATAAAATGTAAACCAGTGCATCCTGACTTTCTAACTATGCCTGTGTGTTGCGTGAGCGGCAGTCAGTCAACAACTCTTCGCAAAGTTTCGTTATGAAACAATATGCTCGCTGAAATTATGGCAGGGAACGCCAGATTAAACATTAAAAATGCCTTCTGAGCACTGTATCTACAGGCTACCACCGAAAGAAGGAGGCTACCAGAAAGGCATCACTCCGTACAGTTTTACTTTCACTACGACATTACTTTGAACAGACTATCAAAAAATTGCAAGGTGATATGATAAAGTAAGGCACAGTTTACTTACAGTCGTTGTTTTTTGAAAAAAACGATGCAATCGTTTTCTGCCTTTTCGATTTGGCACCCTTCATCATGCCATGTTGGGGTCCTGAACTAGGAGCTGCCCCCGATATGCCTGTCAAACTTGTTGTGGGTAACCATAGCAACCAAGCTCGAGCTCGCAACCTGTGCAGTCTGCGCAGCTCAACCAACCGAATATCAGTCTTTGTTTTATGTGAGTTGTTGCAACTATGTATGTACTGCTGTGCACCTCAATAAACCGAATGGTAATTAGTCTTTTGATTTTTCCATGAGGTTTGCCTTATGCAAAGAAAGACAGCATAGACGTTTTTTCCTCCCTATAAGTGGGGGGGACCGAACGAGGTGAATCTAAATCTGGGTGGGACGAATCCCACCCGTCCCACCCTCTATCTGCGCCCGTGTAGCTGGGGAATATAGGAATTGTGGGTGTAATGTAACATCACTATCTGTATCTGTGTTTGTTTAGTGCGCCAAATAGCTGTATCTGTATTTAAATCCAAAGTGGGCATGGCCTAAACCTGAAATAATTATGATTAAAAAAAAAAAAAATTAAATATGAATCCGTCCACTATTACCTCAGAAATACTGGAGAACACTGGGAAAAAAAACTGAAGTAGAAATGCACATTAAACATTTCTGGCAAGTTTTCACAAGACAAAACAAAACCTAAATGGTGTGTCTTTTATTTGTATTTGTTTAGAACACATTATCTATCTAATGGCAATATCCATCCATTATCCTGTGCAGGGTTGCAGGCAAGCTGGAGCCTATCCCAGCTGACTACGGGTGAAAGGCGGGGTACACCCTGGACAAGTCGCCAGGTCATCACAGGGCTGACACATAGACACAGACAACCATTCACACTCACATTCACACCTACGGTCAATTTAGAGCCACCAGTTAACCTAACCTGCATGTCTTTGGACACCCGGAGGAAACCCACACAGCCACGGGGAGAACATGCAAACTCCACACAGAAAGACCCCGTCGGCTGCTGGGCTCAAACCCAGAACCTTCTTGCTGTGAGGCGACAGTGTTAACCACTACACCACCGTGCCGCCCCAATAGCAATAGCGTTTGCATATTCCCGAGTAGAAATGTAAGTCTGGACCTGCCAGCAGGTCCTGGGAATTAAATGGGTTACAAAAAAGTTTAATCCCCTTCTCTTACCTGATCACAGATTGTGATGGAGAACTGGGCTGTATAGTCTACAGGAATTATTACTAATGTACTCTATTGTCTTATCAAATTCATTAATGCATTCATAGCTTTGTTTAACCCTTATTTTGGGTTGGGATGCTCGCTGCATCCTGTTAACTGCTGGGTACGAGCTGACTCTTTTTATCCATCAGAAGTGCTTCCTGTGTTGCCTGCTCCTCGCCAACCTGCATGATTTCCCTTTATGTAGTCAACTAGTAAAGTCTGCTCTCTACTCCTGCCCCACGGCAGTGTGCTGGTGATTCTTAACCACGAGCCTCTCCTCTCTTGACACAGACGGTGTGCATGTGGATGTTGGAATAGACCCAGTCGCTTTGTTCTGCCTCCTGTTTGTTCTAGGCACCGGGCTCGCATTATAAATATCTGTATATTTACTCCATGGAAGTACTCCATGTTACACTGAGTGAGAGCTGTTAGGTAGTAGAGTGTGCTTAATGTTGGGTATCACAGGAACACGGATGCTGTGTTTGAATGTAAAAATCACTCCCTGTAGGTCAGTGACAAATGTAACATTAGTGGCTCCACGTGCAGAGTCAAAAACGGTACAGTGACTGTCGATCATAGATACAGTACTTCAGGCTTCACTTTCACAGGCTTGTTTAGTGCGTAGATGATGCTGGAATGGATGTGTGGCATTCCTCTTCAAGTTCTGTCCAGGAAAATGTGGTTGACTTGTATGACAGGTTTCGGAAGCATTAATGTTTTTAGCCCTAAGCCTAAAAGTGACCCATTGTGCACGTTTATATTTATGGTCATATATTGCACATCAGCATGGCAAGATTAAAGACAATCACAGCTTTTCACTTATGCTAGTTACTAAACACAGCATTGCCCATTACCACCGCACAGTTGATTATTTTCCAATAACAGATCCTCCTAAAGGGTTTCATTCCTCTTATACCCCAAACTAATGAATGGCATGTTGTACTTTTTATTTGTTTATAGCTATATTTAATGTCAAGGAAGGTCTGCGAAGCAAGTTAGTTCCTCTTTCACTTATGTTTGACTACACGGCTTTGTAGCATGCTCAATTCTGATTGGTCAATGATGTCATTCTGTGCTATGAATAACAGACCATTGCTATGGACCACGTCATTAGCGGAAGCAATAAAATCATTTTAAAATCAATATTTTGTGTCAAATTATTGATTACTTCATAAGTAGCCATGTAATAAGCAGAAAAATGTACAGTGAGCCGGTCATTATTGCAAATTATTATACATACGAACCACTTTCTCCAAGGAATAAAAACATGCATTCTATTCCCTTCTAGTGGGTTTACTGATGGCATGCAATATTCTTATCATATCGCTTATCCTGCATGTATTACGCCACTCTCTCCAATGGAGAATGAGCGTGCAGTATTGTTATAATATTGCACATTGTCAAGACAACATGACATCACACTTTGGAGCTCATGCGAAGATCCAATGACAAAACTTTAATGCTGCGCATGCACACAGTCATTTCTTTGTCGGCCGGGAAAGAGAGAAGACAGGGTTAATTCAGTGCTCGCTTTAAGCACGAAATAAATAAACTGAAACTACACTCAAAAAAATAAAACATTGGATTTACTTAACCGAGTTAATGGCAACCGGTCCCACGAAACTGTGTTAATTTAGATGTATTGAATACAGTTATGTTGAGTTATTCAAAACATAACTGTATTCAATACATCTAAATTAACACAGTTTTGTGGGACCGGTTGCCATAACTCGGTTAAGTAAATCCAATGTTTTATTTTTTTGAGTGTAAAGACGCGCTGAACACCTGAAAGGCTACCAAAACTTCATTATATATTCTTCACGTATATTTACAAGAGAAAAACATACCAACGGACATCGAAAAACTGGAAAAGAGACACGTCGGAGATGTAAAACTTCCGCGTTAGCGAGTGACTGTGACAGTTTGTACACAAACATGGCCGCGAGGTTTGCTTCTTTAAAAGCAGAAGATTTAAAGAGACAGACACGCTGAACACCTGAAAGGCTACCAAAACTTCACTGGATATTCTTCACACATATTTACAAGAGAAAAACATACCAACAGACATCGAAAAACTGGAAAAGAGAGCAATAGTGGAAATATTATCAAAGTTCTACTTGGAGGTGAGGAAAAGTGACGGAGACTTTTACAAGAGGACTTCACTCATGGACTTCACTCAGCAAAGCCCTTTTGTTTTGAACAACTGTAATGGAACAATTAACGAATATCAGAAGTAACTTTGAACTTGAACTGTCAACCTGGATACAGCTTGTATATAAGTTGGGTTGTTGTTCAGGCTTTTTGGATTGACAGAACAACATTTTCAGTCTACGTTGGATTGACAGAACATTGAATTACATTCGATCAGAATCAGCATTCAATATTGGTAAGTTACACCCCGTCCTTAACTTTTTGTAAAAGCTATAATTGTTCCATCAAATGTGTGTGTATAATAATAATAATAATAATAATAATATTGGCTGGCTTTTTTCATGACATATCCGATATATTCCATTCAGCTTGCATGATACTGAACTCGTCTTTGAGTCCTTCAATATCATGCTAGCTGAATGGAATATATCTGATATACCATGAAAAAAAGCCAGCCAGTATTATTTAAATAAATCCCTTCAAGAACTGATATCCTGGGTTTATTTCACGATAATAACTGGCTCGCTGTACATTGTCCCTTACATAACAACTATAAAGAGCTGTTCTCTTACCTGCCTGTCTTTCTTCCTCTCTTGAAATTAGTAAGGCAAAAAATGCAGCTTATGTTATCGACTAACTGCAAAGCCTTCTGTCCTGAAGACGTTCCCTTGTTGGAAAGTTTACCTCTGACTGTTATAAAGTGCTAACACTGGAGACTCCTTCCAAAAATGATCCCAAACCCAAAAGATTTGTTCCGTAAAACTTCACCATATCCACAAGTAAATGTGATTTTAATCTGTTGATATGGAGCGTCTGCCATACAAGTCTCTGTGTTAGTTGTTATTATAGAAATGATTATGTACTTGAATGAGCACATTAATATAAATTTTAATGATGATGCTGATGATGTCAGAGCTGCTGTTGCAGAAAATTAATCAACACCTTCTGACCAGTCAGAATCGAAAACTCAGCAGGGCTGTAGGATTTTTAAAAAAGTGTGTATTGTTCTTAATTAAATAAAAATAAGTGCATGTAGAGATAATTTGAACAAATACTGCGTACTGGAAAAAAGTTACGGAAGTCTGTATGCTCTATGTGCAGGTTTGTGCCCTTTTTGCGACTTGCAAAAGAAGTAAAATCACATCTAGGTGAGCTAGAGCAGGCCTTGATTGGGTCTGCTGGATGGGAGTTTACTGGTTTGATTGGCTGACAGGCATTATTATACAGTGGTGCTTGAAAGTTTGTGAACCCTTTAGAATTTTCTATATTTCTGCATAAATATAATCTAAAACATCAACAGTTTTTCACACAAGTCCTAAAAGTAGATAAAGAGAACCCAGTTAAACAAATGAGACAAAAATATTATACTTGGTCATTTATTTATTGAGGGAAATGATCCAATATTACACATCTGTGAGTGGCAAAAGTATGTGAACCTCTAGGATTAGCAGTTAATTTGAAGGTGAAATTAGAGTCAGGTGTTTTCAATCAATGGGATGACAATCAGGTGTGAGTGGGCACCCTGTTTTATTTAAAGAACAGGGATCTATCAAAGTCTGATCTTCACAACACATGTTTGTGGAAGTGTATCATGGCACGAACAAAGGAGATTTCTGAGGACCTCAGAAAAAGCGTTGTTGATGCTCATCAGGCTGGAAAAGGTTACAAAACCATCTCTAAAGAGTTTGGACTCCACCAATCCACAGTCAGACAGATTGGGTACAAATGGAGGACATTCAAGACCATTGTTACCCTCCCCAGGAGTGGTCAACCAACAAAGATCACTCCAAGGCCCTGTCCACACGGCAACAGATTCAGGTGACTCTGATACAGTTGCTTATCGTTTAGGCCTGGCGTCCACACGGCACCGTCGTTTTGGGTGCCCAAAACGCAATCTTTTTGAGAACGGGTTCCAGAGTGGAAAGATCTGGCAACGTTGCCGTTGCGAAGTCGTCTGGATGAGTAGAACGGATTTGTTTACGATGACGTCACAACCACACGACTGTGAGTGCTTCACGCCGGGTAGAAGTGTAACGAACTCTATGCGAGTTGTCAACAAATCCTATAACTTGGTTCATGAAACGCGCTTACAAAATATTTTCACTGTGAATATTTATTGTGTAATGGTGCAAAGTGAGAGAGAGAGAGAGAGAGAGAGAGAGAGAGAGAAAATAGCCCTTAGGGCAGAGTCAATCCCGCCAGCAAAAATAGGGAAAAAAAGGAGCGATCTCACCTCTTCAGATGTTGGTTTAAGTCCTACAATACATTCCTCAAAAAGGGCGTAGAACAACAAATTAATCCATCAACGTGTAGCATTCAATTTATTCCGGACCATTAAAGACGCCACCTTCCGCGTAGAATCATACGTCATCCTCACCGCCATATTGGATAGGTCAAAGCGGAGAATAAAGATGCCTCATTCATGTGCTGCGTTTAACTGTACCAACAGGTTTACCGTCCAAACGAGATCACATGGGATTACCTTTCACAGGTGAGACTGGAAAAATACTTTTCATTTTATTTGGTCATTATAATGTAATTTTACGAACAGATTTTCCTGACTTTGTGGCTAATATGAAGTCTTGCGCATAATAGTTTATGCGCATGCGTCCTTACTACGTCTATTGTTCTGGTGTCTCCGAAGGGACCGTCTTACAGCGCCCCTAGAGGTGTGGCATGTGTATTGCATCGTTTTCAGCAAGCGTTGCGTTGCCATATGGACCTGATATTTTACTGATCGTTGCCCATTTGGACGCGATATATTTTTAAATAACATCTCGTTGCCGTGTGGATGTAGCCCACGAGCGAGGAATGCAATAGTCGGTGAGGTCACAAAGGACCCCAGGGTAACTTCTAAGCAACTGAAGGCTGCCCTCACATTGGCTAATGTTAATGTTCATGAGTCCACCATCAGGAGAACACTGAACAACAATGGTGTGCATGGCAGGGTTGCAAGGAGAAAGCCACTGCTCTCCAAAAGAACATTGCTGCTCGTCTGCAGTTTGCTAAAGATCACATGGACAAGCCAGAAGGCTATTGGAAAAATGTTTTGTGGATGGATGAGACCAAAATAGAACTTTTTGGTTTAAATGAGAAGCGTTATGTTTGGAGAAAGGAAAACACTGCATTCCAGCATAAGAACCTTATCCCATCTGTGAAACATGGTGGCTGTGGTAGTATCATGGTTTGGGCCTGTTTGGCTGCATCTGGGCCAGGACGGCTTGCCATCATTGATGGAACAATGAATTCTGAATTATACCAGCGAATTCTGAAGGAAAATGTCAGGACATCTGTCCATGAACTGAATCTCAAGAGAAGGTGGGTCATGCAGCAAGACAACGACCCTAAGCACACAAGTCGTTCTACCAAAGAATGGTTAAAGAAGAATAAAGTTAGTGTTTTGGAATGGCCAAGTCAAAGTCCTGACCTTTATCCAATCGAAATGTTGTGAAAGGACCTGAAGCGAGCAGTTCATGTGAGGAAACCCACCAACATCCCAGAGTTGAATCTGTTCTGTATGGAGGAATGGGCTAAAATTCCTCCAAGCCAGTGTGCAGGACTGATCAACAGTTACCGCAAACGTTTAGTTGCAGTTATTGCTGCACAAGGGGGTCACACCAGATACTGAAAGCAAAGGTTCACATACTTTTGCCACTCACAGATATGTAATATTGGATCATTTTCCTCAATAAATAAATGACCAAGTATAATATTTTTGTCTCATTTGTTTAACTGGGTTCTCTTTACCTACTTTTAGGACTTGTGTGAAAATCTGATGATGTTTTACCGTAGGTCATATTTATGCAGAAATATAGAAAATTCTAAAGGGTTCACAAACTTTCAAGCACCACTGTAGACACATGTCTGAGTTAGTGATTTGATACGTGAAGCCAGTTGATCGCTCAAATGGTTTAAAATTAATTCAGTTTCAAAGAGATGTAATCTTTAACATGCTCAACGCATTCTGTCCTACAGAGTTACCTTTGTGATTTCTGTATGCCACGTATTCTTACACGTTTCATTTTGCTCATTATCATGAGCTCCTGTCCAGCTTGCTACTACAGACAGTTTTATGGAGTCAGCTTGTGTTTGGACTGATAACTGCCTAATGTGAATGTTGTTTGGTATTTTATGAGCTCTAGCCTGACGCCGATGTCGGAGGTTGAGTTAGCTGGCTGGCGCACTATAGTGAGTTCTGTTTGCTTTGTAAGCGGCATAAATAAACCTGTAAAAGTGAGGGTTTGTCTTGCATCTTCTCTCTCTCTCACATGCTGGCAGTGTGTGCTGAGCTATCTGAGCTGCTGTGCGAGCTTGTGCGGTATGCTGTGTAAATTTTTGGTGCAGTGCAGCAGGCAGTATCGTAACGTCGCCCCTCTCTCCCCGTTTGCCTTTTTTTTGCAGCTTTTGAACAAATGGACCAACTCCAGGCATTTCTGTTTAAAGAAAGCAAGGTGTTACTTCCCAAGTTTCCTCGCCATCCATCCTCAATGGCACTGATAGTACTTTGTAGTCTTTTGTTTTTTTTTCCCCAGGACGGTTAGATGGCTTTGTCAACATTTTATATTGACCTTTGGGAAGTTTGTGCTTTTTCTTTCTTATTGATTCCTCTTCTAATGAGACTGCGTTTCTACTTGCAGTTGGAACATGCTTAATAGCAGGATACTTTTTCTCTATGTCTGTTGGTAATGATAGCATTGTGCATAATTGCCGCAGCAGTGCTTAAGTGTGGGTTTATGCTTAATTGCTTTTATTTCAGACTTCTATTGCTGTTTAGGTTCCTGCCACTAGTTGTAATTGTATATCTGTACATCATGTTGTTTGGAAAAACAACAGTGACTGAGAAAGAGACACGGAATAGGGGATGGACAAAGAATTTACCCTTGGTTAAGTGACCCAGGGTCAATTTTATATTATATATAAGAGTTATTCCACGAAACTGAGTTGTACATGAGCTGATTGTCAGAGTGCAGGCACTTACGGATATATGTGCAGGGGAGAGCGGGGTAGCAAACTTGTAACGAAGCCTAATCACAAACTAGAAGTGTGGTCAGAAGGCAGGCAAGAGTCGGTCAATCGGCAAACAGGGCAATACAGATGAGACAAGAAGCGGAGACAAAGAGAGATAGCGAGGGTCAGAATAACTAGAGTCAGGCAGAGATAGAAAGGCTTGGTATGGACTAGATAACACAAAACAATACTTCGCAATGAAGTGGAGTGTGAGCGAGGCTTGCGTAGTGTGGCTGATGAGTTGTGAATGAACGACAGCTGAGTTCAATAAGCCGGTGACAGAAGGCGCTGTGCTTCTGGGTGTTGTAGTTCTGAGTAGCGATGTTTGTAGTTTGGCTAGCGTTGTCGCTCTGAATGCCTTTACTGGCATTGATAACGTTATACAAAACGCCTGACTCAAATAATTTACACTTAGAATGTAAACAAACCGGTGAAATGACAGTAGCAATTTGTGAAAAATGCTATAATAATAATTCTTGAAAAATAAAAAAAAGATACGTTCTGAACATCAAATACTTTCATTCCATATTTTGTTGCTGTTCTTTTTGTATTTTTTTTGGGTTTTGTTCTTCTTCTTTAGGGTTTTTTTGGCAGTTGGCAAACCAACTTAGCGTTGCATTACCGCCACCGACTGGGCTGGAGTGTGGAACAGGCGTTATGAGGCGGGGACGATTATATTCTTTTAGCTATTTCTGTTTCTTTTAAATACTTGATAACAATTTTGGGGGTTTTGTTTTCGAGTAGAGTTTTTATTTCATCCTCGGTTGGTTCACCAACATGCTCCGCCATTTTGTTTTTCTCTACTCACAATATATGAGCTGATAGCCTAGTAGCAGAGTAGCCAATCAGAGCGCGGGATTGCTCATATCCAGTGAATGTGGATAGAAGAATTGTCATTAGCTAATGTGTTTATTAAGATGTAGCAAGAATGTCTTGGCTGGCTAATGTTCCATGAGAAACTGACCTTTGGTTCATAGTAAGAAGGAAAATGTGGACACGCTCAATGTTTTGCTTTATTTTATTAATTCCTGACATTTCACTCCGATGACATCACTCTCACTGTTTTCCTGCTGACTGGACGTGCGTTGTCAAAATGGCGAACCAGTTTAAAATTGAAATTATTTTGATTAACTTGTGTGTGGGGTTTTTTATTGGATGTGTCCATATAATATAAGGAACATTTACACAATGGCTTGAAGATATAAAGTTTTTCTTCTCATGCTGAAAATATTTTCACTCGTTCACTTCGCTCACTTGTGAATATGTTCACCACTTGAAGATAAACTTCATATATTTGCGCAACCGTGTCATATCCTCCGTATAATAATAATAATAATAATAATAATCTCATTATCTCTAGCCGCTTTATCCTGTTCTACAGGGTCGCAGGCAAGCTGGAGCCTATCCCAGCTGACTACGGGCGAAAGGCGGGGTACACCCTGAACAAGTCGGCAGGTCATCACAGGGCTGACACATAGACACAGACAACCATTCACACTCACATTCACACCTACGGTCAATTTAGAGTCACCAGTTAACCTAACCTGCATGTCTTTGGACTGTGGGGGAAACCGGAGCACCCGGAGGAAACCCACGTGGACACGGGGAGAACATGCAAACTCCGCACAGAAAGGCCCTCGCCGGCCATGGGGCTCGAACCCGGACCTTCTTGCTGTGAGGCGACAGCGCTAACCACTACACCACCGTGCCGCCCCATAATTATTATTATTATTATTATTAAATGTCAATATATTAATACATTTCAGAGTAATTCCAATAAAACATCTTTTTTTGTCACTGCAATATTGAGTCGCTGGAGTGACTATGAATGTTACGTCACATACTTTGCTTTTATTTTATACCATAAATACTGCACATTCTTTTCTGTAGCCTCATTTAACCACATGCCATTCTTTGCCTGTATCTGTTGGCCAAAAGTCTAATGGTTTATCTCAGCTTGACACAACAGAATATGTGTTCGAGCCCTTGACATTTCTGGGAGGCCATCATTATCTGGCAGTGAGGCAGTTCTCATTGGTGCTGTATGAGAGGTGGGCCTTTCAAAAGGACCTGAAAAGGTTCAGAGCTGGTGAGAGAGTCAGGCGAGCGTTGATGTTCACGATTGAGTAATGGATCACTCTGGCTTTCTAAAGATTGTAGAGAAGCAGGTACGCACTGCAATCAAAAAACGTGGCACACTGGGTAAGTTCAGTGTGGTAATCACTGTTGTTATTAACAGCACTTCTATTAACAAAACGCACCCAGAGATGTTTTCTTTAATCAGTCTGCTTTTCCATTATGAACTTTACTTTAAATAGCACTTCCACAAAGTACTTAACACCACACCGAAACCCCAAAATGGACCCAGGGGGTGTTTACACCCCTGAAACGATGTGAGAAAGACTCAGTAGGGGTTAATTTGGAACTGCTTTTTGAACGTGCGGATGTATGAGCCGGGCTGCTGAGTATGGTTGTCCACAGCAGATCTGCTGATTCCTGCAGAAATGTTCGACAGAGTCCAAACACCTTCCATTCTCTCGCGTGCTGATATGCTGTAAACATGCCATGCATCAAAGACAGAATCAGCCGCAGTCACACATAACTCCAGTTTGATTTTTGGCGAATTGTGCCAGACAGATAAAAGTAATCGCTGCATTGCAGATGATAAATCCTGAAGGTCAGTCTTTTTCCGGCATGTTTATGAGAAGTCTCGTTTTATTATTGCCATGGGAGAGGAATGGACTTGATTATGCATGCGCTGCGTCCAGGTTGCTTTCCCCCCCTCCTGGCTGTTTGTCCTAAGTATGAGATGATGCAGTGAGAGAGAGTCATAATTAAAGGGACTCTGTGTGTGTGTGTGAGAGAGAGAGGGAGGAAGCTCTTTGGACAGTCCCCCATCACACACATTTGCTGAGGCCTTTGTCTACACACATGTATCGATGCTCCACTCCACTGTCTCACCACTGAGTGACGTGGGAATACTATAATAAGCAAGTGACGGTTACCCGACTGCTGATTGCCAGGCTTCACAACTTCAAAAGAGACGGAACTGCACACCACACGATAGCTCAGTCACTGTGTCAGATTTCTGTCTGACTCGTGGGGCCAAGACTGATTCCTCATTGACTAGAGAGAGAGAGAGATCAAATACTGGCCTCAAATGCTCAGCTCTATTACAAGTATAAGCCTCGGCAAATTTCATAACGGGCTACAGAACGATGCAGGAGGCAGTGCCGATGCGTCACAGTTCCAGGGTTTGATCCTGAACTCCAGACGTAGAGATTTGCACGGGTTTGGGTGGATTTCCTCTGACCTCCCACAAACATGGTAGTAGGTGAATTAGCTTCGAGAAACTGCCCATATGTTTGTGTTTATGATGCTATCATGATAAGCTCCATATTCACCACTACCATGACCAGGATAATGCGGTTACCTGGAGATGAGTAAAGTGTTTGGTTATAGCTTTTATTATGAAAGCTATGGTTTCATTCTCGAGCATCCATTCTCGAACTCCAAGTGAGGCATGTACTGGAACTTCCATTACCATTGTGCACAAAACTGCTGCAAAGTTTGAAAGTCACGGTGTCAGATTTCTGTCTGACTCGTGGGGCCAAGACTGATTCCTCATTGACTAGAGAGAGAGAGAGCCTCTTTCCTGCAGCATAAGTTTTGTCTTGGCCTCAAGGCCTCTGCATGCTCTTGCGACAAGGCTTTCGCAGATAGCTTTTCACAGACAGTTGTAATTTATTGTTGAGCGGGGAGTAATAGGTGTGCGCGATGTTATTCACCGCTACAATGCAAGGGGGCGCGAAGTCGCGAAATCGCTAGGAGTAGTTGGTGGGTGTGGTTAGTGGAGTGTTTATCCTCCGGTTACTTATAATGACTAGAACTGGAGTCGTATATATGTCCGTACTTCCTCACTTCCTCGATCAACCGCTCTTCGTGCTGCTCCATCTTCGCTCGTGTTTTTAAAAATGGCGGTCGTGAAAACAAAACAAACCGGGAAAGTAGGGAAGCGGAAGTGCGTGTACAGCGGATGTAGAGTGGACCAATCAGAGCCCTCTTGTCTGAGAGGCTTCTGCGGTGGTCACAATTTTTGGGAGGTGCGCGCAGAGCGTCTGCGAAGGTGGGGGGGCTACGCAGACGCTATCTGCGACACCGTCTGCGAGGACTGCGTTGTCAGCATAAATTGGCCTT
This sequence comes from Neoarius graeffei, assembly GCF_027579695.1. NCBI lineage: Eukaryota > Metazoa > Chordata > Actinopteri > Siluriformes > Ariidae > Neoarius > Neoarius graeffei. The sequence continues at coordinate 41,465,303 of NC_083577.1, forward strand.
AAGTCTCACTTTCAGTCAATGTATTGAGAATCGTTGTTAGTCTCGCACTAGGATTAGTCATCAGATGAGATCTCCTTACCACTCTTACTGCAAGGCCTCGGTAGACAATGATTAACACAAACTTTCAAACTTTGCAGCAGTTTTGTGCACAATGGTAATGGAAGTTCCAGTACATGCCTCACTTGGAGTTCGAGAATGGATGCTCGAGAATGAAACCATAGCTTTCATAATAAAAGCTATAACCAAACACTTTACTCATCTCCAGGTAATTGCATTATCCTGGTCATGGTAGTGGTGAATATGGAGCTTATCATGATAGCATCATAAACACAAACATATGGGCAGTTTCTCGAAGCTAATTCACCTACTACCATGTTTGTGGGAGGTCAGAGGAAATCCACCCAAACCCGTGCAAATCTCTACGTCTGGAGTTCAGGATCAAACCCTGGAACTGTGACGCATCGGCACTGCCTCCTGCATCGTTCTGTAGCCCGTTATGAAATTTGCTGAGGCTTATACTTGTAATAGAGCTGAGCATTTGAGGCCAGTATTTGATCTCAAGCCTTAATCTCTGAGCCAACTCTGCCCCTATTATGTAATGTTAAGTCAATAATTATCTTTATAGAAGATAATAGCCCTAAGTGTTGATGGTGACATGAGTATAACTCAGACACGAGTACACATTAGACAGGTCATGGATACATCTCTTCCACCTATCTTTGTTTTCGTGCGTGAAAAGCCTCATAATAATGGCCATCTAAATATAGTCGGCTCCTCCAAAGGTGGCATGGCAACCGAGTTGATCTCAGCTGATGCTTCAGAACACGCTTTTGAAATGCTTTTGCATAGAGTCGTCTTAACTCACATCCACTTCATCTTATTTATTTTTTAAGGCCTTATGTAAAAATGATGGGTATTAAGGGCTGCATGCGCACACACACACACACACACACACACACACACACACACACACACACACACAGAATTCTCAGATGTATCGTCATCGTGGTGATGATTTGATAAAGCGTAGTTCTGAAACAGCCTTGGATGAATGGGATTTTTTTGTGTGTGTGTACAAACGAAGATTTTTGAAAGCATGATTAAGTACATTGACGTGCGAATGTTTTTACTCTTGATAAAGTGGTATTGTTGCTCTGTTGATAAAGTTTATGCAATGAAACCTTGCTGAGCCTAAATAAACCCAAATATAAGTAGCAGGTGGGAGTAATATCAGCACAGTAGGGATGTCGCTAGAGCATCATAATTATCATTCTCATAGGGACAGTTTGAGGACAGGATCATTGATGGTTCTGGTGGACCACTGAGAATCAAGCCAGTCATGTATAATATGCTGCATATGAGGGGAGGAAATAGAATAAGAATGGCAAGAGCAGTCATTTATTTTGGTTATACAGAATATGTGTTTGTCTCCACTTCGTTCACTTGATGACTTAAATTGCTTAAAAAGGACGAATAATTAAAAATTTTGCACTTTATAATGGGTGGCATGGTGGTGTAGTGGTTAGCACTGTTGCCTCACAGCAAGAAGGTTCTGGATTCAAGCCCAGGGGCCGGCGAGGGCCTTTCTGTGTGGAGTTTGCATGTTCTCCCCGTGTCTGTGTGGGTTTCCTCCGGGTGCTCTGGTTTCCTCCACAGTCCAAAGACATGCAGGTTAGGCTAATTGGTGGCTCTAAATTGACCGTAGGTGTGAATGGTTTTGTCTCTATGTGTCAGCCCTGCGGTGATCTGGTGACTTGTCCAGGGTGTACCCCGCCTTTCGCCCGTCGTCAGCTGGGATAGGCTCCAGCTTGCCTGCGACCCTGCACAGGATAAACGGCTAGAGATTATGGATGGCACTTTATAATGTTAGACATATTGTGTAAATCAAATTGAAAGATTCAAGGATGTAACTATAAAACATGGAGAAATTCAAAGGAAGAATACTTATGCAGTGCAATGCACTGTGAGGTCAGATCATGCTGCCTTCTTAATTATAATTAAAGAATGCCTTCTGACAAATATCTGTGAAGCAGAACAGTAAATAACTAGAAGGGCACTCGGTAGAGTGCATACCTCCACCAAGTCACATATCAACATCAAAACCAAATCACTTGAACATAGGAGGATACTAAAGCTGTACACCCAATTTCATCAAAATCCATTCACTACTTTTTGAGTTACGTTGGGAACAGACAAACAAAAATCCTGGATCCACATACATATCCAGATTTGCATCAGAATCTAATCAATTGTTTCTTCACCCATGGTCCACTTTTCCTCAAAATTTCATCAAAATCTATTCACTACTTTTTGAGTTAGATTGGGAACAGACAAACAAACAAATGAAAAGTCGTGCAGAGCATGATACTTACGAAAATCAGCTGGTTTGGAAGTTATGGCCGATTAGGTGTTTTTTTTTTTTACAAGATTTGCCCTTGGTGACCTTGACCTTTGACCTTGACCCACCAAAACCTAATGATGTCTTTTGTGTGACCCTAGTGGGTTGTCCTGTGCATTTTGGTGAAGATTGGTCAAGAAATGATGACCCTAGAGCACCAACAAACAAACGGACAAACAGACAGATCAACATACTTGCGAAAAACTCCGATTTTCGCAAGTAATGATTATAATGGGAAATCGATGGAGTATGACATGATTTTTTGTGACGTCATTTTCAAGTTCGCTCAAGATTTTATTTTATCGATCAAAAGGGGTTTTAATGGAGACCCTACAAAAAAAAAATCATCAAATTCTGAGTTCAACTTTCCGAGTTATAGGCACTTGAAATGTTGGTGCTAAAAAACAGTAGTGTGACCTTGACCTTTGACCTTTTGACCCCAAATTTTGTATATGACCTTAGAATGAGGCCCAGAATGCTAATTCATGGTCAGAGTATCGATCTCAAATTGCTAGACACGTTTTTGAGGTCAAGGTCAGATTTGTCAAAAAAAAATCTTGAGAAGTTTGACCTCATTTTTCGACCTCAAGATGATGTCACAGGTAAAATGTCAATGGTGTACTTGAAAGGGATTCAAAAATGCTTTCCAATGCCACCAGTCCCATCTCGATACGAACGCTGGTTCGGAAGTCGTTGCCGATTAGGTGTTTTTACAAGATTTGACCTTGGTGACTTTGACCTTGACCCACCAAAAACTAATGATGACTTTGTGTGACCCTAGTGAGTTGTCTGTTTAAATATCAATACCTCTGCTAATTTTGTTGGAAGAGGTTATGTTTTCGCCTCCATTTGTTTGTCTCATCTCATTATCTCTAGCCGCTTTATCCTGTTCTACAGGGTCGCAGGCAAGCTGGAGCCTATCCCAGCTGACTACGGGCGAAAGGCAGGGTACACCCTGGACAAGTCGCCAGCAGTGGCGGAACTAGACTTTTTTCCTTGGGGGGGGCAAGGGGGTGGCCAGGACTATTTCAGGGGGGTCAATGGTTCCTACTACTACACACAAATATGCACGAGCACTCACGATTAATGTTAGTGATTGTGTGCTGTATACATGGTTTTTTTATCTTATGTGTTTAAATTATGCATTATTATTATTATTATTATTATTATTATTATTATTATTTATTCTTACATGGTGTTGCACCTGTTCTTGTCTTGTGTTCTTGGCCATGTCATGACTTCTAATTATTTTTGTCTTTTTGTTATATATATACATACACACCTTTCTTTCTTTCAACATTAAAATTCCAGGGACTACAGATGAAAGAAAACTAGTCAGTGATTATTTCTAGTGCATTTACATGTTAATTAATACACATTGATCCTTCTTAAATAAATAAACTTATAAACAATACTTTCAATTTACAATCATGTTTAAGTAGCTACGTATTAAGCACACAGAAGATGTCATTTTGAGTGTAATTTGTAGTTTATTAATGTACAAAATGAATACGGTGCATTTACCAACACCCTGACACCATTGACTGGAACTAAAATGCACATAGTAACTCAAGTCACACAGTTACTCAGTTACTGACACACTGAGTCAGTTACACAGTCACACAGTTACTCACACACACAGGTACATATAGTCAGTTGTTCACACAGCCAGTAGTCCATCAAACCATCAACTTTCCACAAAAAAATAAATAAATAAATTGCCTTAAATAAATAAATTGCCATCTTTTCTGTCTGCCAACTCCACACCCCCTTAATGCGTGACCATAAGCTACCATACCAGCAACGCCGAGTAGGTCCAACTTAGTCAATAAACTAAGAACCCAAATCATCACACAGATATCTACCGTCTCTCTGTAATCCGCGGCTAGCCTCTACAAATGACGCAAAAGATGCCACTGTTTATTAAGAACGTGCAGAAGGCATCTAGCTTCTAGCAGTAGCACAGTGCTCTGTACACTCTTTCCCTAGCAGAATGGGCATTTTTTGCACTTACAACAAGAAGGTTGAGTGCCACGGTAATAAACACACTCCATGTACTTCCTTCAAAAGAGGGTCTAGTCTTCAAAATACGCCATGATTTACTTAATTCTGAACATTGTTCATACTGCTAAAGGTCACTTCACATCACACACCTAGTTTTGACTACATCTGCGTTTTCACCTTTTCTATTGCCAAATAGAAGAATTGCCAAATCATTCTGATTTATGAAACGAAAATCGATTGGCCAGAAGATCCACTGACTGATCTTATTGAACTCGTGAACTTATTTTGGGATAAACTGCGGTCGTGTACTCACCGATATAGGTCAGTCTTAAAATCCATCTGGCTGAGGAGCAGCTGCCTTTTCTGTTCAATGGTTCCTTCTTCTTCTTTTTCTTCTTTCCCATGTCTTCTATTGTAAACTGGATTGCAACGCCTTGTGGTAGCTTGCATTGCGCCATCTACTGTACAGGAGGAACCTAGCAGTCACAGACTTCAATGCAACTGGCTTTTCTCGTGCGGTGCCATAACATGTCAATCATCTGGGGGGGCACCTGGGGTAGCCAATCAGATTCCAGGGGAGGCTAGTGCCCCCCCCAGCCCCCCCCGTAGCTCCTCCCCTAGTCGCCAGGTCATCACAGGGCTGACACATAGACACAGACAACCATTCACACTCACATTCACACCTACGGTCAATTTAGAGTCACCAGTTAACCCAACCTGCATGTCTTTGGACTGTGGGGGAAACCGGAGCACCTGGAGGAAACCCATGCAGACACGGGGAGAACATGCAAACTCCACACAGAAAGGCCCTCGCCGGCCACGAGGCTCGAACCCGGACCTTCTTGCTGTGAGGCGATAACACTAACCACTACACCACCGTGCCGCCCCCCATTTATTTGTTACTTGCGAAAATCAGAGATTTTTGCAAGTAACAAACAAATGGAGGTGAAAACCTAACTTCCTCCAACAAAATTGGTGGAGGTATTGATATTTAAATAGATGTCTACAACAAAAAAAAACCCCAGAAATTTGTAAGGAAATTGCTCAGTCAGAGCAATATTTTGGTCCACTGTGTTTATCAGAAATATTGTAGAACTCTGATTTGGCTCACAGAACGAGAAGACCAGTGGCCAACACCAAAAACTATACATCCTGCTGCCTTTAAATTTACTTAGCATAAGGTGTCTCAGTGGGCAGCTGCCTTATGATTGGACAGTGCTTATCTCATGAGCGTTGCCCAAAACTGCTGCCTACATAGGAAGATGTTCTGCAGTTGGCATTGGCGGAGCTACAGGGGTGGCTGGGGGGGCACTAGCCTCCCCTGGAATCTGATTGGCTACCCCAGGTGCCCCCCCAGATGATTGACATGTTACGGCACCGCACGAGAAAAACCAGTTGCATTGAAGTCTGGGACTGCTAGGTTCCTCCTGTACAGTAGATGGCGCAATGCAAGCTACCACAAGGCGTTGCAATCCAATTTACAATAGAAGACATGGGAAAGAAGAAAAAGAAGAAGGAACCATTGAACAGAAAAGGCAGCTGCTCCTCAGCCAGATGGATTTTAAGACTGACCTATATCGGTGAGTACACGACCGCAGTTTATCCCAAAATAAGTTAGATGAAGCTAGATGCCTTCTGCACGCTCTTAATAAACAGTGGGATCTTTTGCGTCATTTGTAGAGGCTAGCCGTGGATTACAGCTTCTCTGCCTTAAAGCTAATAAAAACACATCTCAGGACAACAATGGTCAATGACCGGTTAAATCATCTGGGTATTCTAAGTGTTGAGTCCAGGAGGGCACGTGCCCTTAACATGGATGACTTTGTCAGTTATTTTGCCACTTCTCATCACAATAGAAGAATTATGCTTTTTTGAAGCTAAGATGGGTATTGTTAGTCTTTGGTTATGACCAAGCTCTGCACTGTGTCCTGCTTACCTGTGTAGTATGTTCTACTTAGTTAAATCTTGGTGGTCTTCATATGTCATGTCAAATTGGTAATTGGCAATTTATTTATTTATTTTTTTGTGGAAAGTTGATGGTTTGATGGACTACTGGCTGTGTGAACAACTGACTATATGTACCTGTGTGTGTGAGTAACTGTGTGACTGTGTAACTGACTCAGTGTGTCAGTAACTGTGTGACTGTGTAACTGACTCAGTGTGTCAGTAACTGTGTGACTGTGTAACTGACTCAGTGTGTCAGTAACTGAGTGACTGTGTGACTTGAGTTACTATGTGCATTTTAGTTCCAGTCAATGGTGTCGGGGTGTTGGTAAATGCACCATATTCATTTTGTACATTAATAAACTACAAATTACACTCAAAATGACATCTTCTGTGTGCTTAATACGTAGCTACTTAAACATGATTGTAAATTGAAAGTCTCGTCTCGTCTTCTTCCGCTTTATCCGGGACCGGGTCGCGGAGGCAGCAGTCTAAGCATGGAAGCCCAAACTTCCCTCTCCCCAGACACCTCGGTCAGCTCCTCGGGAAGAACACCGAGGCGTTCCCAGGCCAGCCGAGAGACATAGTCCCTCCAGCGTGTCCTGGGTCTTCCCCGGGGCCTCCTCCTGGGGGGACATGCCTGGAACACCTCCCCAGGGAGGCGTCCAGGAGGCATCCGAAAAAGATGCCCGAGCCACCTCAGCTGGTTCCTCTCAATGTGGAGGAGCAGCGGCTCTACTCCGAGCTCCTCCCGAGTGACTGTGCTTCTCACCCTATCTCTAAGGGAGCGCCCAACCACCCTGCGAAGGAAACTCATTTCGGCCGCTTGTATCCGCGATCTTGTTCTTTCGGTCATTACCCAAAGCTCATGACCATAGGTGAGAGTCGGAACATAGATCGACCGGTAAATTGAGAGCTTCGCCTTTTGGCTCAGCTCCTTCTTCACCACGACGGACCGGTAAAGCGACCGCATCACTGTGGAGGCTGCACCGATCCGCCTGTCGATCTCACGCTCCATCCTTCCCTCACTCATGAACAAGATCCCGAGATACTTAAACTCTTCCACTTGAGGCAGGACTTCTCCACCAACCTGAAGAGGGCAAGCCACCCTTTTCCGGTCGAGAACCATGGCCTCGGACTTGGAGGTGCTGATTCTCATCCCAGCCGCTTCACACTCGACTGCAAACCGCCCAAGTGCATGCTGGAGGTCCTGGCTTGAAGAAGCCAACAGGACAACATCATCCGCAAAAAGCAGAGATGAAATCCTGTGGTTCCCAAACAGGATTCCTTCCGGCCCCTGGCTGCGCCTAGAAATTCTGTCCATAAAAATTATGAACAGAACCGGTGACAAAGGGCAGCCCTGCCGGAGTCCAACATGCACTGGGAACAGGTCTGACTTACTGCCGGCAATGCGAACCAGACTCCTGCTCCGTTCGTACAGGGACCGGACAGCCCTTAGCAAAGAGCCCCGAACCCCATACTCCCAAAGCACCCCCCACAGAATACCACGGGGGACACGGTCGAATGCCTTCTCCAGATCCACAAAGCACATGTGGACTGGTTGGGCAAACTCCCATGAACCCTCGAGCACCCTATGAAGGGTATAGAGCTGGTCCAGTGTTCCGCGACCAGGACGAAAACCGCATTGTTCCTCCTGGATCCGAGGTTCGACTATTGGTCGAATTCTCCTCTCCAGTACCCTAGAGTAAACTTTCCCCGGGAGGCTGAGAAGTGTGATTCCCCTATAATTGGAGCACACTCTCCGGTCCCCTTTCTTAAAAAGAGGGACCACCACCCCAGTCTGCCACTCCAGAGGCACTGTCCCCGACCGCCACGCGATTTTGCAGAGGCGTGTCAACCAAGACAGCCCCACAACATCCAGAGACTTGAGATACTCAGGGCGGATCTCATCCACCCCCGGTGCCTTGCCACCGAGGAGCTTGCAAACCACCTCAGTGACTTCGGCTTGGGTAATGGACGAGTCCACCTCTGAGTCATCAGCCTCAGTCTCCTCAGTGGAAGACATGACGGTGGGATTGAGGAGATCCTCAAAGTATTCCTTCCACCGCCCGACAATGTCCCCAGTCGAGGTCAACAGCTCCCCACCCACACTGTAAACAGTGTTGGCAGAGTACTGCTTCCCCCTCCTGAGGCGCCAGATGGTTTGCCAGAATTTCTTCGAGGCCGACCGATAGTCCTTCTCCACGGCCTCCCCGAACTCCTTCCAGTTCCGAGTTTTTGCCTCCGCAACTGCCCGAGCTGCAGCACGCCTGGCCTGCCGATACCCGTCAGCTGCCTCAGGGGTCCCAGAGGTCAACATGGCTCGATAGGACTCCTTCTTCAGCTTGACAGCATCCCTTACTTCCGGTGTCCACCACTGGGTTCGGGGATTGCCGCCACGACAGGCACCGGAGACCTTGCAGCCACAGCTCCGAACAGCTGCGTCCACAATGGAGGTAGAGAACATGGTCCACTCAGACTCAATGTCCCCGCCTCCCTCGGAAGCTGGGAAAAGCTCTCCCGGAGGTGGGAGTTAAAGACCTCCCCAACAGAGTGCTCGGCCAGACGTTTCCAACAGACCCTCACCATACGTTTGGGCCTGCCAGGTCTGTCCAGCTTCCTCCTCCGCCAGCGGATCCAACTCACCACCAGGTGGTGATCAGTTGACAGCTCAGCCCCTCTCTTCACCCGAGTGTCCAAGACATAGGGCCGGAGATCAGATGAAACCACAACAAAGTCTATCATCGACCTCCGACCTAAGGTGTCCTGGTGCCACATGCACTTATGGACACCCCTATGCTCGAACATGGTGTTCGTTATGGACAAACCGTGACTAGCACAGAAGTCCAATAACAAAACACCACTCGGGTTCAGATTGGGGAGGCCATTCCTCCCAACCACGCCCCTCCAGGTGTCACTGTCGTCGCCCACATGAGCACTGAAGTTCCCCAGTAACACAATGGAGTCCCCAGTCTGAGCACCCTTCAGTACCTCTCCCAGGGACTCCAAGAAGGCCGGATACTCTATACTGCTATTTGGCCCGTAGGCACAAACAACAGCAAGAGCCCTCTCCCCAATCCGAAGGTGCAGAGAGGCGACCCTCTCGTTCACTGGGGTAAACTTCAACACATGGCGGCTGAGCTGGGGAGCTATAAGCAAGCCCACACCAGCCCGCCACCGCTCACCATGGGCGACTCCAGAGAAGTGGAGAGTCCAACCCCTCTCGAGGAGCTGGGTTCCAGAGCCCAAGCTGTGCATGGAGGTGAGCCCGACTATCTCTAGCCGGTACCTCTCAACCTCCCGCACAAGCTCAGGCTCTTTCCCCCCCAGCGAAGTGACATTCCATGTCCCAACAGCTAGCCGCTGTGTCTGGGGATCAGGTCGTCGAGGCCCCTGCCTTCGACTGCCACCCAATCCACACTGCACCAGTCCCCTCCTGCTACCTCTGTGGGTGGTGAACCCACAGGAGGTCAGGCCCACGTCACCTCTTCGGGCTGAGCCCAGCCGGGCCCCATGGGCAAAGGCCCGGCCACCAAGCGCTTGCATATGAGCCCCAACCCCAGGGTGGGGCCCCGGCTGCGCCATACCAGGCGACGTCACGGTCCTTGATGGTTTCTCCATAAGGGTTTTGGTGAACTGCTCTTGGTCTGGCCTGTCACCTAGGATCTGTCTGCCTTGGGAAACCCTGACAGGGGCATAATGCCCCCGACAACATAGCTCCTAGGATCATTCAGGCACACAAACCCCTCCACCACAATAAGGTGGCAGTTCTAGGAGGGGGTAAATTGAAAGTATTGTTTATAAGTTTATTTATTTAAGAAGGATCAATGTGTATTAATTAACACGTAAATGCACTAGAAATAATCACTGACTAGTTTTCTTTCATCTGTAGTCCCTGGAATTTTAATGTTGAAAGAAAGAAAGGTGTGTATGTATATATAACAAAAAGACAAAAATAATTAGAAGTCATGACATGACCAAGAACACAAGACAAGAACAGGTGCAACACCATGTAAGAATAAATAATAATAATAACAATAATGCATAATTTAAACACATAAGATAAAAAAACAGATATACAGCACACAATTGTTAACATTAATCGTGAGTGCTCGTGCATATTTGTGTATGTAGTAGTAGGAACCATTGACCCCCCTGAAATAGTCCTGGCCACCCCCTTGCCCCCCCAAGGAAAAAAGTCTAGTTCCGCCACTGGCAGTTGGTACGTGCTGTTAATAACTGGTTACACCCTAATTCATTCATTCACTCACTCACTTTCAGTTCTCTTTCTTTCCTTCGCTGATTCAACTGCACCCTCCATCTGTTTCTCTGATGTAGTTATGATAGTGTCGTTCTTCTATAATTCCACATGTCAGCTTGCGCCTGAGCGTCATGCACATCTCTCACACGCCTGTGTATTTATCACAGAGAAGCAGCAATCAGTGGTAGAGGCAAAGATACAGGATGACAAGTGCTTCTGGCTCTTTAGAAAAAAACGCCGAGACACTGTATCGTAAGAAAGTCTTACATGAAGGCATATAAAGAAGGCCTGATGCTGTAATTAGTCTGAGCAACTGTAACACTTTCTGCTCATTGCCAAGCTGTGAAGGGAAGATGTCACTGCATGGCAGTGCTCAGTCATCTTTGTTGAATCATGTGTTTGATGGTTTCGATTTGTGTGTAAAATGGATCATTGATTATAATGCGTACCGTTCTATAAATCCATTATTCAGGAGGATTAAAGATCCAACCCGTTTTTAGTCCCATCCAGATCTGTCATCTGATTATGCTGTACTTTACCTTCTGTACAATGGCCAGTCGATGTAACGATGATATAACATCTTTAATGTGATCAATTATCACACTACACTTTTCTAGGATATCATGGATATCCTGATATCTTTGTAAAATGTCATTTTTCAATGACAGACTGGAGGCAGCAGTGTTAAACTTTATCTTTTTCGCGGTCCGGTTTCCATCAAATCCTGTGCTCTGATTGGCTGGCGAGCAGGTCCGTATCCTACGATACGGAGCCCGGTTACGGACCCTGGTTACGGACCTCTGGCGACTTCCTCGTTCACAACAACAACAAACAGTAGCAATTTTTGTCAACATTTATTTTCGCATTTCTCAGGAGAATAGAATAAATTTTACAGTATGGATAGTGATAATGATAGTCTTCACAGCGAAAGCGAGTTTTACTACCCTGAGGAAGAAGAAATAAAAGAAAACATTTCAGGAGAAAGCTAAAAACCTGTAACTGTTGCTAACGCAGAGCAAAAACATGGCTGAATCCTGAATGACTCAATTTTGTATAAATAGGGGACTACATAGGCAGCAAAATGTAGTTTTTTTTCCTGCCATGGAAGTGCACTTGTATACCGAGGAGGAAGCCATTTGCATTACAGCCGTGAATGAGGATTCAAAACGGCGGCTCGGCTCAGTTTTCCCTTTCGGGCGCTCTCGTTTTCTGTTAGAATTTGGTAAAGAAAAAATACATATATTATTTACCAGCTTAAGGTCGGTCCGTATGGTGAAATACCGTGACCTCGGCCTTGAATACTGACCTCAGCCCAGAGGGCCTCGCTCAGTACTTTCAAGACCTCGGTCACAGTATTTCACCATACGGACCTCCCAGCTGGTAAATAACATGTATGTATATGTAATCTCTAAAATTATAAAATGATAAAAAGGTTAATTTTTATTATTTATAAATAAAAATGTAATTTATTATAATTTTGTTTACTATTCAGAAACAAATGTATTACAACCCCGATTCCAAAAAAGTTGGAACAAAGTACAAATTGTAAATAAAAACGGAATGCAATGATGTGGAAGTTTCAAAATTCCATATTTTATTCAGAATAGAACATAGATGACATATCAAATGTTTAAACTGAGAAAATATATCATTTAATGAGAAAAATTAGGTGATTTTAAATTTCATGACAACAACACATCTCAAAAAAGTTGGGACAAGGCCATGTTTACCACTGTGAGACATCCCCTTTTCTCTTTACAACAGTCTGTAAACGTCTGGGGACTGAGGAGACAAGTTGCTCAAGTTTAGGGATAGGAATGTTAACCCATTTTTGTCTAATGTAGGATTCTAGTTGCTCAACTGTCTTAGGTCTTTTTTGTCATATCTTCCGTTTATGATGTGCCAAATGTTTTCTATGGGTGAAAGATCTGGACTGCAGGCTGGCCAGTTCAGTACCCGGACCCTTCTTCTACGCAGCCATGATGCTGTAATTGATGCAGTATGTGGTTTGGCATTGTCATGTTGGAAAATGCAAGGTCTTCCCTGAAAGAGACGTCGTCTGGATGGGAGCATATGTTGCTCTAGAACCTGAATATACCTTTCAGCATTGATGGTGTCTTTCCAGATGTGTAAGCTGCCCATGCCACACGCACTAATGCAACCCCATACCATCAGAGATGCAGGCTTCTGAACTGAGCGCTGATAACAACTTGGGTCGTCCTTCTCCTCTTTAGTCCGAATGACACGGCGTCCCTGATTTCCGTAAAGAACTTCAAAATTTTGATTCGTCTGACCACAGAACAGTTTTCCACTTTGCCACAGTCCATTTTAAATGAGCCTTGGCCCAGAGAAGACGTCTGCGCTTCTGGATCGTGTTTAGATACGGCTTCTTCTTTGAACTATAGAGTTTTAGCTGGCAACGGCAGATGGCACGGTGAATTGTGTTCACAGATAATGTTCTCTGGAAATATTCCTGAGTCCATTTTGTGATTTCCAATACAGAAGCATGCCTGTATGTGATGCAGTGCCGTCTAAGGGCCCGAAGATCACGGGCACCCAGTATGGTTTTCCGGCCTTGACCCTTACGCACAGAGATTCTTCCAGGTTCTCTGAATCTTTTGATGATATTATGCACTGTAGATGATATGTTCAAACTCTTTGCAATTTTACACTGTCGAACTCCTTTCTGATATTGCTCCACTATTTGTTGGCACAGAATTAGGGGGATTGGTGATCCTCTTCCCATCTTTACTTCTGAGAGCCGCTGCCACTCCAGGATGCTCTTTTTATACCCAGTCATGTTAATGACCTATTGCCAATTGACCTAATGAGTTGCAATTTGGTCCTCCAGCTGTTTCTTTTTTGTACCTTTAACTTTTCCAGCCTCTTATTGCCCCTGTCCCAACTTTTTTGAGATGTGTTGCTGTCATGAAATTTCAAATGAGCCAATATTTGGCATGAAATTTCAAAATGTCTCACTTTCGACATTTGATATGTTGTCTGTGTTCTATTGTGAATACAATATCAGTTTTTGAGATTTGTAAATTATTGCATTCCGTTTTAATTTGTACTGTGTCCCAACTTTTTTGGAATCGGGGTTGTATTTAACGATTATTTGCTAAAGGTGAAGCGAATATCGGTGAGTAATAACAGAAGAAGTCAAGGTTATTATTCACCGATATTCACTGAGCCTGAGGCAGATAATTGTTTTAATAGAAATACACAGGTGATTATTTTAAAAAAGATCAAATTAAAAAAATTATTTCAAACTTCAGAAGCAGCATGCAAATGTAATATGCGAAGGCTTGCCACTCATCGATGCCGACTCGCATAAAATACTTTGTTTTGAAATTGATTAAATAAATCACAATTCCACCTTACCTTTGACTAGTTTTAGACCAAACTTGATAGCATCTTTAGTGCTTTTAGGTGGGTGGCACAGTGATGTAGTGATTAGCACTGTCACCTCACAGGAAGAAGGTTCTGGGTTTGAGCCCAGCGACTAACCAGGGCCTTTCTGTGTGGAGTTTGCATGTTCTCCCTGTGTCTGGGTGCTCCGGTTTCCCCCACAGTCTAGAGATATACAGTTAGGTTAACTGGCTACTCTAAATTTCCCGTGAGTGTGCAGAAAGGAACTGGCCACCTTACTGCTATAATTCTGGTCAAGCCAACCAAACATGGTTCACCTCAAGCCCAGAGTGAGTTTGGTAGTGATGATGACAGCAAGTGCTTTTAGGAACAGAATTTTCTTTCATAATTTGTAATTCTTCCTCACTTACAGTGACAAAGCGATGGGCTGGCATTTTTCCGAGTCGCTCGAGGTGATTTATCAAGGAATAGTTCCAATTTCTCAACCAATCGGTGCGCAAGTTTTCTATAATCACCTGCGTATTCATACTAAAATTATTCATAACAGTTTTCCCGAACACTTCCCAATGATGAAAACACTTCCAAATTAAGACAACACTTGTAAATGCCGAAAACACACGCATCAATTGGACAGCATGTAGTCGCATCACGAAATGTCTTGCAAATTGACAAAACGCATATATGTCAACCTATACGAATGTCCGTATTTTATACGGATTTGATTCAATAAACGTAGTATACGGGCGTATAAATAGTTATACGGATTCTTTAAAAAAACTTCAATATTTATTTAGAGCTATAATCAATTCCCATGATGATAAAAGAGCGCATAACATTTACAAATGTACTGTACACCACAGACAGCCAGTAAAGAGTCTTATGAAATCGCGCATTATCTTGTGGTAGCAAGACTTCGTTCCACTTTTGATCATGCGCACACTGCATTGCGAGAATCCCGCCAACCGTGAAGTCATAGACATATAAACATAGACGCCGCCTTCTGCGTAGAATCATACGTCATCCTCGCCGCCGTATTGGATGTGGCAAAGTGGAGATTCTTCACCCGTCTCTGGTATAGCGTCTAGACAGTAGCCGAGAATAAAGATGCCTCATTCATGTGCTGCGTTTAACTGTACCAACAGGTTTACCGTCCAAATGAGATCACATGGGATTACCTTTCACAGGTGAGACTGGAAAAATACTTTTCATTGTATTTGGTCATTATAACGTAATTTTACGAACAGATTTTTCTGACTTTGTGGCTAATATGAAGTCTCGCGCATAATAGCCGCTCGGTGAAACCTGTCTCCAAACAACGAAGTATTTCCTTCGTAACTACGCTGATAACACTTCGTGTTTTTGTCAAACATTGGAGCTTTGTATTCATTCTGAAGGTTTATTGTTATTAATATTGAATAAAAAGTAACTGGGATATATCATTGTTAATTATCATTCAAATTCTAGGTAAATTATTTTAATTTGCATCTTATACGGATTTTATAAGGGAAATACGGATTTTGGAGGTTGGTTATACAGGTTAGATTGACCAAAGGTTGACATGTATGAAAACGATTACATACATAGAGAACACAAACAAACAGCCTACAGCACATGCAACAAGTCGATTTGAGAACGTGTCTGCTGCAAATTCAGACAACGCACACAAAAACAAAAACACACTGAAAATTGCCACAAAACAAAGAGAGGTTTCTGCCTGGAGGACTTACTGATGGACCCTTCAGTGATTCGTAGCCTGAGTAAGTTAAACGTAACTTTATTTAGCTGTTGCTTAGTTAGCTAGTATCAACAAGACAATAAATAACTTTTCCAGGGTATTCAATAATAAAATCTGACAATGTAGCTATCTTAAGGGTGAAATCATAACAGTGGCGGCTGCTGGTTTTTAAAACAGGGGAAGCCCATTTTACGCATTCATCGTAAAACCTGTAGGCCGGATATCAAAGCATAGAAAGGTGTGCCCCATTAGCACAGTGAACTAGACAACCCTACCTAGTGGCAGAAAGTATTTTTGCTTGTACATTTCATGTTATAGTCTGGCTTGCCAGGCTAGTGCCTCATATCCTTAATCAAAAATATCAAACATCCAAAAATCACTGGCTATTCAACGAAGAGCCTTGAACATCTTACCCTGATATGCAACACAGAGTCTTTAACACAACACCCAGCTGTGCAACACATCCTTGAACATCATCTGCAACACAGTCTGGAAATTCATAACCAGGTAGGCTATGCAACACACAGAACCTTGAATATTATACCCAGGTATAACCTATAACACAGAGCCCACCATTCTCTTAACATTACTGAACAATATACACACTTCAGATTCATGAACATGAACACTATTTATACACAAATTCTGCCCTCCGCTCCTTTTCCAGAAAATGGTCTGTGACCCTGTCATACCAGCTGGTTGTGCTTTCCAGAGACTTCACCAATTTCTGTTAGCAGCTAGCACTGCAGATCCCAATAAGGCTCAAGCTAGCCTACAACCAGATTGAACTACAAATGAAATAAACGAGTGAATTCACGAATGATCAAACTGATAGAATGGATGAAAGTTAACGGAGCACAACGAGTAATATTTACATTTATTTACAGAGTAATGTACAGAGACATCAATGAGAAGAACCGTTTATATGAAAAGAAATTCGGACAGCACTTTGGCACACGACTACACTTTCTCAACATCCGCTAGGGACTGACTGATCATACTTCTGTGTTCCTCGCCGAAGTACCGCCCTCCTCATGTCTTTCAAACACTACCTCCAATAATCCTTTATCAGCCCGGCTTCTTGTCCCTCCCACTGTCTCGTTTAGTCCCAGAGAAGCCCGGCTTCCCTGGAAGTGACGATTTTGTTGATTTTAACCAATAACAACTAGCCGAAATTGGCTGTTCAGAGCCGTCTCGTAGACTGCAACGGATACCCGGCTGCCAGTCAGTGTTGCCAGATACTGCTAATGTTTTCCATCCCAAAATATGTTCAAAACCCGCCAAAATGCACTTAAAACCGCCCAATCTGGCGACACTGCTGCCAGTCCATAGAGCCCATTGAAATAAGAAAGGTTACAGCCTGGCAGTAAAGGTGATTCTCGTAGCGAACTGCATGTTCGTCAGACATCACTCAAATAAGTTACAGGATAGTTATGAACATAAATACAATCTTGGGCATATATTATGTTATGCAAGTTATTGTTTGTTTTAATGAGAATTCAACGTCGTAGACGCCGCAGTTTGGGGAGAGAATTTTAGGGGAAGCTCGGCTTCCCTTGTTGTCTCTGAGAAATCGCCCCTGAATCGTAAAAAAATGTTACTCAGCCATCAAAGCATTGAAGGGTCTGTCAGTAAGTCCTCCAGTGGAAACCTCTCTTTGTGTTGTGAATACGTCTGTGGTATTGTGGCTATTTTCAGTGCATTTCTGTTTTTGCATGCATTGTCTGAATTTGCAGCAGACACATTCTCACATCAAATTGCTGCCTATGAGGTATGCGATGTTTGTTTTTGTTCTCTGTTTGCAATCCTTTTTTTCAATTAGCAAGATGTTTCACGATGCAGCTACGTGCTGCCAAATTGATGCATGTGTTTTCTGCATTTGTGAGTATTGTCTTAATTGGGAAGTTTTATGGCCTACCTCATTTTTTTTTTAACATAACGCCACAATATTACTGGCAGAGCAAAACTATATATCGTGATACGTATCATGTATTATAGAAACGCCTTTGAGAATCGTGATCTGATATTTTTGTAACATCACTCGCCCTCTAACTCCAGGTAACATATGTACAGTTGTTGTCAGAAGTTTACAGACAGTGACGTGAATGTCATCTTGGATATGAATGCCATGGCAATATTTGGGCTTTCAGTAATTTCTTTGAACTCTTCTTTTTCTGTGGCAGAATGTACAGCATACATCTTTAATTAAAAAAAAAACACACTAGCATTTGGTGCACAAGTTTAAATTTTCTTTGGGTTTTCTGAAATCAACACAGGGTCAAAATTATACATACAGCACACCTAATATTTGGGTAAAATGTCTCTTTGCAAGATTCACCTCGACCAAACATTTTTTGTTTACCATGAACAAGCTTCTGGCAGAATTCTGGTTGGATATTTCACGGCTCTTCATGGTAGAATTGGTAGAGTTCAAATAATTTTTTTTTTTTGCATGGATTCGACTTATAAGCAGAGGCGATTCTAGAGTCTGTTGTGGCCCCAAGCAAAAATTTCCAGGGGGCCCTTCTGACCAGTGTTCATCACCAATATGTTATAAATAATCTGACACCAATGAAAAATGTATGAAACCAAAGTTTTTTAAATTCCAAATGTGAAAATACAATGGTAAAGAACAATAAAAACAATAAAAAACAAAATAAATAAGCCCTCGGGCCCCGACTCTCGGGGGGCCCCTGGGCCAGGGGGCCCCAAGCAGTTGCCTGCCTTGCCTGTTCACAAGCTGCGCATCTGCTTATAAGCACGTTCCATATATTTTCAATAGGGTTGAAGTCAGGACTTCAACCCTATTGAAAATAAGTGGTGTAGTGGTTAGCACTGTCGCCTCACAGCAGGAAGGTTCTGGGTTCGAGCCCAGTGGCCGGCGAGGGCCTTTCTGTGTGGAGTTTGCATGTTCTCCCCGTGTCTGCGTGGGTTTCCTCCGGGTGCTCCGGTTTCCCCCACAGTCCAAAGACGTGCAGTTAGGTTAACGTGGGGTGGCCTTGGGCTGAAGTGCGTTTGAGCAAGGTACCTGACCCCTGACTGCTCCTCGGGCGCTCTAGTGTGGCTGCCCACTGCTCTGGGTGTGCGCGCGCGCGCGCGTGTGTTCACTGCTTCAGATGGGTTAAATGCAGAGGATGAATTTCACTGTGCTTGAGGTGTGCATGTGACAAATAAAGGTTTCTTCTTCAAGGACTTGTTTTAAGCTTAATGTTAGCCTGCTTTATCCTCCACAACCAGCTGTGATGCATGTTTGGATTCATTGTCCTGTTGTACGGTAACTCCTAAGTCCAAAGTCGTGTTCAAGTTTCTGATGGTTTACACTGAAGAATTCTGAGGTAGTCCTCCTTCTTCATTATTCCATCCACTTTGTGCAATGAACCAGTTCCACTGGCAGCAAAACAGCCCCAGAGCATGATGATCCTACCACCACCACCAGCTGGTACAGTGTCCCTGTGGTCATGGTGGTCATTGTGGCCAAACAACTCAGTCTTTGTCTCATCTGACCATACAGCTTTCCTCCAGAAGGCTTTTTCTTTGTCCGTGTGGTCAGCTTGAAACTGTAGTTAAGCTTGAAGGTGTCAATTTTGGAGCAGGGGGTTATTTCTTGGATAGCAGCCTCTGAGCTCACGGTGATGTGAACTGTAAACAGTGATCCATCAGCTTCCAGTTCATGGTGGAGCTGTGCCATGGTGGTTCCCAGGTTGTACCTGACCATCCAAACCAACTTCCTTTCAGCTGAGGGTGACAGTTTGGATTTTCTTGAAGCAAAGTGGCTTGGCAAAGTGACTGACTACACCTCCCAGGAACTTGCATACAATTGTTTGAACTGATCTTGGGATCTGCAGTTGTTTACAAATGGCTCTAAGAGACATTCCGGAGTTATGTACATCTGCGATCCTCTTTCTCAGATCTGCACTGAGCTCCTTGGACATTTCCATTTTACTGTGTGTTGGTCAATCCAATGAGTGTTGTAAGCAAACCCTTTTTTATGAAGGCACAGAGAAGCTACCAGCTGTAGTCAATCATGATCACTAACAGGAAGTTAAGAGACCTCGGCCCTGGCAAGATAAGAGACATTTGGGAAGTTTCGGCACCTCTGAATTAATAATCTAAGTGAGCGCATGTAAATTTTTGACCCTGTATGTATAATTTTGACCCTGTGTTGATTTCAGAAAACCCAAAGAAGATTAAAACTTGTGCACCAAATTCTAGTGTTTTTTTTACATTAAAGATGTATGCTGTACAATCATTCTGCCACAGAAAAATAACAGTTCAAAGAAATTACTGAAAGCCCAAATATTGCCATGACATTCATATCCAAGATGACATTCACGTCACTGTATGTAAACTTCTGACCACAACTGTAGTACGCAAAGGATTTTTAGTGTGACTAACTTGTACTGTATACAGCGTGAAGACACCAGGCACTGTGCTAATTATAAATAATTTTTAATTATGTCCTCTGCCATCATTCAAGGTTAAAAAGTTCCAAACTGTACCCAAGAGAAACAATGTGGTCACTCAAATTGTGATCTCATCTCATCTCATTATCTGTAGCCGCTTTATCCTGTTCTACAGGGTCGCAGGCAAGCTGGAGCCTATCCCAGCTGACTATGGGCGAAAGGCGGGGTACACCCTGGACAAGTCGCCAGGTCATCACAGGGCTGACACATAGACACAGACAACCATTCACACTCACATTCACACCTACGGTCAATTTAGAGTCACCAGTTAACCTAACCTGCATGTCTTTGGACTGTGGGGGAAACCGGAGCACCCGGAGGAAACCCACGCGGACACGGGGAGAACATGCAAACTCCACACAGAAAGGCCCTCGCCAGCCACGGGGCTCGAACCCGGACCTTCTTGCTGTGAGGCAACAGCGCTAACCACTACACCACCGTGTCGCCCCCAAATTGTGATATCTTTTTCAAAAACATCGTACCGTTCTTTCTTGCGTTTGCGCTCTAGTTCGTTTAATAGGGTAATAGGGTAAAGTCCTCCTTATGACACCACCATCTCTTTCCTCTGCAAGCTCAGCTTTCTCAGTAGGTCTCCAAGTGCAGGTTATCTCAAAACTGCTCTGTTGTAGTGAAGCACTTGCTTATAAGACGACTAAACTGTGATATGGGAGAATGGGAGATGTAATGGCATGTGCATGCGTGTGTCTAATTTCTCTTTATACAGGTGTGGAGCACTTTCCCATCACTGTAATCTCGCAGTAAAAATCTGCTCATGCCAAACAGTTTAATTCTCCACCTCGTGCCTCTCACGGGAACTGGTGCAGTTTTAGTCATAACACTGAAGTATACTGAATAACTTTTGACCTGTTTTGAATAGCAGCGGTTAATGAGACATCACAATGACCTCGTAGGGCGTCTGTTTCCCTGACAGGAGAAGGTGGTGGAAAAGCTAAAAAAAAAAAAAAAAACACAGCGCTTGTGCTCTTGTCTAAGTATCCAAAGTCAAAAGAGTAGTTATAATTTTTGACATGGCTTCACATCGATATTTAGCCTTTTTCAGTGACTTAATTTCCTCACAGGGCTGTGCGGCTGTAGTAATGTCTCTGACTTGGGCTAGAGCATCATACACGCTTTCAAAAATCATACATGCTACACAGTCAAGGTTGAAGAACGATCTAGAAAAGCACTTGCAAAGGGGACAGCTGTCATGCTGGTCACTAATGTCCACGAGTACTGGCTCACGCCTGTTGACAGCTTAGTTGCTCTTATGTAATAATATATTTACTCTGTAAGTCTGAGTCAAAGCCACAGAAAACACCTTTAATTTGAGTTGCGATTCCTCCTTCTGAGTACTGTATGAAAGATCTCATCTCATTATCTCTAGCCGCTTTATCCTGTTCTACAGGGTCGCAGGCAAGCTGGAGCCTATCCCAGCTGACTACGGGCGAAAGGCGGGGTACACCCTGGACAAGTCGCCAGGTCATCACAGGGCTGACACATATGGCCCTTTTCCACTACCCTTTTTCAGCTCACTTCAGCTCGCTTCAGCTCACTTCAGCCCGACACGGCTTGCGTTTCGACTATCTAAGAACAGCACGACTCAGCTCGCTTCAGCCCTGCTCAGCCCCCAAAACTCGCACGGTTTTGCAGTGGGGCTGAAGCGAGCCAAACCGAGCTGAGTGAGGCTGGGGGCGTGAGGAGACACTCCCCTGTGCACTGATTGGTGAGGAGGAGTGTCCTCACATGCCCACACACGCCCCGCGAGCACGCTGGGATCTGTAAA
Source organism: Neoarius graeffei (assembly GCF_027579695.1). NCBI lineage: Eukaryota > Metazoa > Chordata > Actinopteri > Siluriformes > Ariidae > Neoarius > Neoarius graeffei. The sequence continues at coordinate 41,487,260 of NC_083577.1, forward strand.
CACCGTAAACCCGGAAGAAGGAGAATTACGAGAATTATGAAGCCTTATGCGCCTCGCCTTATCTATACGCTCTTGCCAGTATCTGTTGGCGTTGTCGGTGACAACAAGCCACAGCACCAAGACCAGCAACACTAACGACTCCACGTCCTCCATGTTTATTGTTTACTATCCAGGTCGTGAGACTACCGCTTAAAAGGTCACTGATGTCACTGTTTGCGCCGCCTAACGACATCACCTGACGTCCACCCACTTTCGCTAACTCCACCCAATGTGTCCACCCACTTCCAGCCAGCACGGTTCAGCGCGGTTGTAGTCGAAACGCAACTCCAACAGCTCGACTCAGCCTGACTCAGTACGGCACGGCTCAGCCCAACTCAGCCGCGTTGGTAGTGGAAAAGCGGCAATAGACACAGACAACCATTCACACTCACATTCACACCTACGGTCAATTTAGAGTCACCAGTTAACCTAACCTGCATGTCTTTGGACTGTGGGGGAAACCGGAGCACCCGGAGGAAACCCACGCGGACACGGGGAGAACATGCAAACTCCACACAGAAAGGCCTTTGCCGGCTGCTGGGCTCGAACCCGGACCTTCTTGCTGTGAGGCGACAGCGCTAACCACTACACCACCGTGCCGCCCTTGTATGAAAGATCAGCAGGAAAAATCACTTATGAATAAAAAAAAAAAAAAAAGCTGCAACAGTGGTGTAGTAGTCGTCTCACAGCAAGAAGGTTCTGGGTTCGAGCCCAGAGGCCGACAGGGGCCTTTCTGTGTGGAGCTTGCATGTTCTCCCCGTGTCTGTGTGGGTTTCTTCCGGGTGCTCCGGTTTCCCCCACAGTCCAAAGACATGTGGTTAGGTTAACATGGGGCGGCCATGGCCTGAGATTGGGCTAAAATGGACACTTACCCCACAACTGACCCCTGGGCACTGTAGTATAGCTGCCCACTGCTCTGGGTATGTGTGTGTGCTCATTGCTCACTTGTACGTGCATGTGTGTGTTCACTGCTTCAAATGCAGAGGTTAAATTTCACTGTGTGCTTAAGTCTGTGCTTGAGTGTACGTGCGACAAATAAAAGCTTCTCGGCTTCTTTTTGGTTTCTTCATCATTTGCATGTGTTAAGCTTTAATTGGCTGTGTGTGTGTGTGTGTGTAGTGCACTATGAACCAGCTGTATATTATTTAATGCACCAATCAATGGTAGCATGATGGATCTACAGTTAGTTTGACCGCTGTGAAAGTATCGAGGACAAAGTGAGCCCAATGCTTAGGGCAATGTGTCGTCATAGCTATTATTTCACACACACACACACACACACACACACACACACACACCTCCATTCTGTTTCTCTAAGTGCGGTACACTATATATAGCACTAAATGACACACAGGGAGGGAGAGAGTTTTACACTACAAAGAGATAAGTGTGTAAAAGGGGTAGGATGTTGAACGTGAGCAACACACTGCTAAACGGAGTGCCATATTAAAGAAACCCAACACCCAAAGCTTTGTTAAACCTGTAAAGTCAAATTTTACGTCAAAAACCTCTTTTCACAGCTTAGAGAAGTAACAGCTTTAGTGTATGTGGCTAGAAAGTGCCAGAAAATGATATGGCCAGGGGAAAAAAAAAAAAGATTCAATCCTGTCTCTTATGCAATACACACTGAGCAGTGATGAAATAAAAGTGAGAAAGCATCCATTTTTGAAATGACAGAGAGAGACTAATAAATAAGGTCTATAGGTAATCAATCGTTATGAATGTAATCCAGTGATGTGATTTATACACAGACGGCCACTGGGTCTCATGGGACTGTAGGAAGACTGCCGATTCACTAACATGCATTATTTATGTCAGGAAATGACAAAACCACTTAGTGGTGGTGGAGGTGCGAGCATAGAATACTTTACGAATGAAGCAGAAGTGTACGTTCAGGAAAGAACTGTATTAACACTGGAAAATATTAGTATACATGCGTATGCTGATGTGAATCTTTCACATGGGGGCAGATTTTACCTTAAAGGAACAGTCCACTGCACTTCCATAATGAAATATGCTCTTATCTGAATTGAGACGAGCTGCTCCGTACCTCTCCGAGCTTTGCGCGACCTCCCAGTCAGTCAGACACGCTGTCACTCCTGTTAGCAATGTAGCTAGGCTCAGTATGGCCAACGGTGTTTTTTGGGGCTGTAGTTAGATGCGACCAAACTCTTCCGCGTTTTTCCTGTTTACATAGGTTTATATGACCAGTGATATGAAACAAGTTCAGTTACACAAATTGAAACGTAGCGATTTTCTATGCTATGGAAAGTCCGCACTATAATGACAGGCGTACTAACACCTTCTGCGCGCTTCGGCAGCGCATTGATATCTGAGCTCCGTATCAATGCGCTGCCGAAGCGCGCAGAAGGTGTTAGTACGCCTGTCATTATAGTGCGGACTTTCCATAGCATAGAAAATCACCACGTTTCAATTTGTGTAACTGAACTTGTTTCATATCACTGGTCATATAAACCTATGTAAACAGGAAAAACGCGGAAGAGTTTGGTCGCATCTAACTACAGCCCCAAAAAACACCGTTGGCCATACTGAGCCTAGCTACATTGCTAACAGGAGTGACAGCGCGTCTGACTGACTGGGAGGTCGCGCAAAGCTCGGAGAGGTACGGAGCAGCTCGTCTCAATTCAGATAAGAGCATATTTCATTATGGAAGTACGGTGGACTGTTCCTTTAACATTATTCCATTTGTCACAGTCCAGGTATATCTTGGCAAATTGTCCACAGTTAAACAGACCGGACTTGTCGTGTTCAGTGATTAATTTAAGTTCAGCATCACTATGGCCCTGTTCACACACGTTTTGGCTTTAAAATGTGTCTTAGGTGATCGGATTACAAGTGAACAGCGCTAAATACAATAAACGATCACCAAGACACATCATGATCTGATCACTTAATCCAGTTGCTGAAGTGGTCTGGGACGCATTTGACCACATATCTCTTGTAGTGTAAACACTAATGCATCCTGATGCGTCTCCGACAAGTATGTAACAGGAAAATCTGTCATCACTTCAGGACGTGGTGGTTGTTTTGGTGACAATGCACCAATGCTAGAAACAATGGAGAGGAGCACTGATGTACATGGTTGAAGTGTAAGAAAATAATGACAGCATGTTGCAGGTTTAACGTTTTTTACATAATTGTGCATAGGGCTCTTTGACCTTCTAGTGGAAGTGATGGAGGCAGTAACGAAATCTCAACACAAGTGGCCAGCTAGACACCTCGGAGACGCATCATACACACAGGTATACGCTGCGATGTGTCTCGGCTGTCCACTTGTGATCCGATCACCCAAGACGCATTTTTAAAACCAAAAATAAACAGGACTTTTGATATTTTAAAGGTCCGATCTGAACCCGAACCCCACCATGGGTCTCTAAAGATTACAAAATAGTCTCTTATATTTACACAATGGCCTGCCAAAAAAGCTTGAGCAACCTTTTGACAAATGTACATCAGTACCTTCGTGTCAATTCTAAAGTTTGAGAAATCAAGTTTGAAAAATTGGAAACAATTTGTACCATGACTATTTTAAGAAGCAGGAGCCTTAACCGTTGACCGCTGTTTGAACACTGTTGCTATATTCCTCTTGTGTCTTATGCTTTTTTGGTTTAAAGATGCAGTAGCATCCATCCGCCCATGATCTATACCGCTTATGCATCAGATGTTGTGGAGGAAGCTGGAGCCAATCCCAGCTGACATTGGGTGAGATGCAGGGTACACCCTGGGCAGGTTGCCAAGCTATTGCAAGAGTTCCACAGAGATGAACAACCATTCACACTCACATTCACACCTATGACCAATTTAGATCCACATGTCTTTGGACTGTGGGAGGAAACCGGAGCACCTGAAGGCAACCCACGCAGGCATGGGGAGAACATCCACACAGAAAGGTCCAGGTCAGGCACAAGGTTTGAACCCAGAACCTTCTTGCTGTGAGGTGACAGTGCTATCAACTGCACCACACCAATGTAATAGCAAAGTCTTAAATTTGAAATAGCATCAACCAGTTTTTATGCCTCCGCCACCTTAAGGTGCAGGAGGCATTATGTTTTCGGGTTGTCCGTGCGTCCGTCCGTGCGCGCGTGCGTCCATCCCGGAACCTTGTGAACACGATATCTCAAAGGCTAATGAAAGGAATTTCACCAAACTTTCCCCATTTGTGCGCTTTGGGACAAACATGAACTGATTAGATTTTGAGGTTAAAAGGTCACAGGTCAAGATTACTGTGAGGTCAAATGTCCATCCCCAAATCACAACTTAATAAGGCATATAGTCTACCAGGCGGAGGCATCCCCATTGACGCCGTTGGCATCGAGTTCTATCTAGTTATGCTTGTTATCATGATGACAGTCCAAAACACTTCCATAGTAGCGGGATCAACTTCACAGGTGTTCTAATACATTTAATGAATTAATGCGCACATGCCAGCCAATCAGTAACAAGCATTTCCCATGTTTTTCCTTATAATCTCTTTTTATGCCTCCGCCACCGTAAGGTGCAGGAGGCATTATGTTCTCGGGTTGTCCGTGCGTGCGTGCGTCTGTGCGTGCATCCGTCACGAAACCTTGTGATCCGTCCGTCCGTCCCGAAACCTTGTGATCCGTCCGTCCGTGCGTGCATCCGTCCCGAAACCTTGTGAACGCAATATCTCAAAGGCTAATGAAAGGAATTTCAACGAACCTTCACCATTTGTGTGCTTTGGGACAAACATGAACTGATTAGATTTTGAGATCAAAAGGTTTAAGGTCAAGGTCACTGTGAGGTCAAATGTCTGTCCGAAAACCTTGTGAACACAATATCTCCAAGGCTAATACAAGTAATTTCACCAGGTCAAGATTACTGTGAGGTCAAATGTCCGTCCCCCAAATCACAACTTAATAAGGCGTGTAGTCTACCGGGCGGAGGCATCCCCATCGACGCCGTTGGCATCGAGTTCTATCTAGTTTGGTTTTTTTTCTCTGTCAGAAATTGCAGTTGCTTTATAGTTATGCTGGATTTGTTGCATGGCTTATATACCAGCTTAAGTGAACTCATTGCATTTTGTCACTTTGCAGAGTCGATTGCAGTCTGTAAGATCATGCTGTACTACAATCAAAAGAAAGAGAATACGAGATGCACAAATACGCACAAACGTGGACACTTGATTGACGTTAGCTTTACTACGATATCTTTTTTTACGCTAAAAGCACAGCACAGAGATTGCGGTGAAATGAATGTGTGTCAGATTGCAGTCTGTTTACAGAGGAAATCTCTGCTGTCATAAGAGGAAGGGAAATCTGTTTGCAGTAATCTACGAGCTTCCTTTTGAATCGATCAGCAGCGTATCCTTTTTCCCTGTGCGGGCAACACTGGACCTGTCCAAAAAGACAGCCATCAGGAGAACCTGATCCCTTCTGGGAGTGCAGATGGGTTCTTTTGTGTGCCAGGCTCTCGTAGATCCTTTCAGCCAGCCTCATCCTGCCCTTCAGCAACGTGGAACAGGCAGAAAGTCAAGGGGAAAAAAAAGACACTTCCTTATCTTTCAGAAACCAAATAGTCTGATGACACTGACAAAAAGGATGTGAGCAGGAAGGGTGCATATTATACTCAGGCAGCCAAATCACCTCGCCTTTGAGCTCTGAGGAGGAAAGAAGTGCGAGAAATTGCCAGAGCTTGGAGTGCCTAACACAATAGATCACTGTCAGGGTGATGTGTGGATATTACGGATCAGAGGCGCTGTAATAGAATGAGCATTGACAATGGGGCTACGTCTCTGGTGGTATGCCAGCAAACACTGAATCAGAAAACAAAACCAAAAGAAAAAAAAAAGCGAGACTCATCACTTCATGACTCATGATGTCTGATGCAGACAGAAAAATGCTGTCAGCAGCACAAATAATTCCTTACACTCTGAATTTTGTCTCTATTACCATACATTGTATGTTGGTAGTAAAAGCTATGAACTCATTATTATCTCATCTCATCTCATTATCTCTAGCCGCTTTGTCCTGTTCTACAGGGTCGCAGGCAAGCTGGAGCCTATCCCAGCTGACTACGGGCGAAAGGCGGGGTACACCCTGGACAAGTCGCCAGGTCATCACAGGGCTGACACATAGACACAGACAACCATTCACACTCACATTCACACCTACGGTCAATTTAGAGTCACCAGTTAACCTAACCTGCATGTCTTTGGACTGTGGGGGAAACCGGAGCACCCGGAGGAAACCCACGCGGACACAGGGAGAACATGCAAACTCCGCACAGAAAGGCCCTCGCCGGCCACGGGGCTCGAACCCGGACCTTCTTGCTGTGAGGCGACAGCGCTAACCACTACACCGCCGTGCCGCCTATTATTATTATTATTATTATTATTACTGTACAGTTTTATACTTTTAAAGCAGGATAGGTTTTTCAAAAAAAAAATAAACAAATGCTCAGACACATTGTTGATTTCTGGACTATTTCAGGTTTAAGAATAGATCCACAAGGAATTTTGGAAGTGTTGTTTGCTGAATTGAATACGTTGTTGTTGTTGTTGTTGTTGTTTTAAATCCTCTGTTTGTACAGGTTGGCAGTAGTGCATATAGTAAAGGAAGATGGAGCGTACTCAGTAACATCCATAATGTCCATTTTAGAAACTGCATGAGAAAAATCTTTCAAATGATATTTTAAACATCGATCACGCATGTGCACCATGTGACCAATCTAGGTTTTTACTCTCCATATAGCCTTGCTCCTAGGAGCAAGATGCACTATTTTAATAAGCTCTTTTATGAAGCAGTTAATATAAATAATTAATGCAATTATACACAATCAACTCCATTGAATGAAGAACAAGGAGAAGAGGGCGGCATGGTGGTGTAGTGGTTAGCACTGTCGCCTCAGAGCAAGAAGGTTCTGGGTTTGAGCCCAGTGGCCAGCGAGGGCCTTTCTGTGTGGAGTTTGCATGTTCTCCCTGTGTCTGCGTGGGTTTCCTCCGGGTGCTCCGGTTTCCCCCACAGTTCAAAGACATGCAGTTAGGTTAACGTGGGGCGGCCTTGGGCTGAGGTGCCCTTGAGCAAGGTACCTGACCCCTGACTGCTCCCTGGGTGCTGTAGTGTGGCTGCCCACTGCTCTGAGTGTGTGCGTGTGTTCACTGCTTCAGATGGGTTAAACGCAGAGGATGAATTTCACTGTGCTTGAGGTATGCATGCGACAAATAAAGGTTTCTTCTTCTTCTTCAATTATGCTCAATCAGCTCTATTGAATGATTGTGTTACTATATGAAGCGGCACGGTGGTGTAGTGGTTAGCACTGTCGCCTCACAGCAAGGTCCTGGGTTCGAGCCCAGTGGCCGGCGGGGGCCTTTCTGTGTGGAGTTTGCATGTTCTCCCCGTGGGTTTCCTCCGGGTGCTCCAGTTTCCCCCAAAGACATGCAGGTTAGGCTAATTGGTGGCTCTAAATTGACCGTGAGTGTGAATGGTTGTTTATCTCTGTGTAAACTAACTGAGCACTGTTTGAAGGTAAATGAGAGAGTGGTGGAGAAGATAGCTTGTGAGTTGGTGGCCACTGATGAGATACAGTTTGGTTTTGTACCTGGCAGAGGGACAACTGATGCAATTTTCATTCTGTGGCAGCTACAGGAGAGGCACCTCGCCAAAGAAAAGAACTTGGTTTTTGCCTTTTGTAGATCTAGAAAAAGCTTTTGACCATGTTCCTAGAGATATGCTATGGTGGGCGATGCAACGTCTTGGTCTACCAGAGTGGCTAGTCAGTACAGTTCAGGCCATGTACACCAATGCTTCAAGTAGAGTCCGAGTCAACAACTCCTTCAGTGACAGCTTCAAGGTTCAAGTAGGTGCTCATCAAGGCTCAGTGTTGAGTCCCCTACTCTTTATCATCGTGCTGGAGGCTTTGTCACGTGAATTCCGCACTGGATGTCCATGGGAGCTGTTGTATGCTGACGACTTAGTTATCTCATCTGACTCGCTGGAAGAACTCCTGGAGAAGCTGTGTAGGTGGAAGTTTAGATTGGAGTCAAAAGTTCTTCGTGTAAACATGAGCAAGTCTAAGATCATGATGTCTGGCCCCAACTTGGATTCGCTGAGAGACTCAGGCAAGCATCCATGCGCTGTGTGTAGGAAGGGCGTTGGTAGTAATTCCATCTACTGCAGTGGGTGTTCACAGTGGGTTCATAAGAAATGCAGTAATGTACATGGCAGGCTGATCTCTGACCCATTGTTCAGGTGCAGCAGATGCCTAGGAACAGCTCGCCCCATCGATGGCAGGCCATGCGACCACGTCATGGTTGGTGAACACCGTCTGGATGTGGTGGATTCCTTTTGCTATCTAGGAGATACCATCTGTGCTGGTGCTGGCTGTGAGGCTGCCACAATCACTAGGGTGAGAGCCGCCTGGGGCAAATTCAGGCTGCTGCTGCCTATACTGTTTTGCAAAAGCATGTCATTTTAAACACGGGGCAGGGTGTATGGTGGCTGTGTTAGGGGTGCCATGCTGTACGCCAATGAGTGCTGGGCCCCTGGGAAGATCGACATGGCAAGGCTGGAGAGAAACAAGTGGGTGATGTTAAGGTGGATGTGTGGTGTCAAACCTGATGATGCTACCAGCATGAGTGACTTACGTGCAAGGCTCGAGATGGTTGACCTCGTGACTGCTATCAGATGTAAGCGGCTACGGTGGTTTGGACATGTAGAAAGGGCTGAGAGCTGTATTAACACCATAAGGAACATCCAAGTTGATGGGCGGAAAAAAAAGGGGTAGGCCACGCAAAACATGGTGCGAAGTGGTCACAAACAACCTAAAGGTGACCAACCTCACTGCAAATGACACAAGGGACCGAACAGCATGGGAAATGAGGGTGAAAGCCTATCATGCGACGTCACACCCGCCAGCTGGTGGAAACTGACGTTAGTGGATAGTGAGTGAGTGAGTGAGTGAGTGAGTATATCAGCCTTGCGATGACCTGCCGACTTGTCCAGGGTGTACCCCGCCTCTCACCCATAGTCAGCTGGGATAGGCTCCAGCTTGCCTGCAACCCTGCACAGGATAAGCGGTTATGGATAATGGATGGATGGATGTTACTATATGATGGACATGATGTAGGCTATTGTCTGGTAGTGACTCTGGTATAAAAACTCCCTAAGGTAATTTATCAACCATAAAGTCACAGAAGTTTCTTTTCTTTGAAAGTTACTGGCCTTAAACAGGCAACCATATGTGCTGAAGTAAACGGAGCTGAAGTGTAGCAATGCACAGACTGACAAATAGAGAAACTTGTCTGTGCAATTAGTCATGTAGACACACACACACACGCGCACACACTTCTATATTTGTGGGGACTCACTGGCATAATGCATTCCCTAGTCCTTTACCCTAACCGTAATCATCACAACTAAATGCCTAACCCCAGCCCTTACTCTAACCCCAACCTAAACCTAATTCTAACCCGAACCCGAAAACTAAGTCTTAACTCTCAAGCAGCCCTTTGAAGTAGTGGCAACTAGCCAAAATATCCTCATTTCCCTAAAATATCCTAACTCTGTGAGTAAAAAACGGTCCTCAATATGTAGCAGGTACACACACACACACACACACACACACACACACACACACACACACACACACACACACACCAAGCATTCACAGAGAGACTACTGACAGTTGTACACCAACATCTGTTTGGAAAAAAGTCTTTTAGGCCAAGTTTACATTAGACCGTATCTGTCTCGTTTTCTTCGCGGATGCACTGTCCGTTTACATTAAAACGCCTGGAAACGCCGGGAAACGGGAATCCGCCAGCGTCCACATATTCAATCCAGATCGTGTGTGGTCCGGTGCTGTGTAAACATTGAGAATGCGCGGATACGCTGTGCTGAGCTCTAGCTGGCGTCGTCATTGGACAACGTCACTGTGACATCCACCTTCCTGATTCGCTGGCATTGGTCATGTGACGCGACTGCTGAAAAACGGCGCGGACTTCCGCCTTGTATCACCTTTCATTAAAGAGTATAAAAGTATGAAAATACTGCAAATACTGATGCAAATACTGCCCATTGTGTAGTTATGATTGTCTTTAGGCTTGCCATCCACTTGCAAGTGGTAAGTGACGCGCATGCCCGACATGCACTGAGATCACACACACAGCGGCTCAGTCCTGAATCACTGCTCGTGCACTATACTCGCGCGCTCTGTGAGCTGCGCAGGGCCGGAGTGCGCACCCTCCAGAGGGCACTCGCTGTTCAGGGCGGAGTGATTTGGAGCGCAGGATGCCTACGGAGCCGAGCGTATCCGTGTATTGGCGTTGCTGTGTGCACGCGAATCGTGTATTGGTATTGCTGTGTGCACGCTAATCATTTTAAAAACGTTAATCTGATGATCCGCTGATACGGTCTAATGTAAACCCCACCTTAGACTGTTCGTCTGTTCTATGAATAATGGGTGCAAAGTCTTTCACAGCTCTTTATTATTAATTATGTTATTATTAATACAGCAAACACTTGCTGGACAAACAACAACACCAAAACACTAAATCGAATCAAATATTTTGGCCATTACCAAAACTCTGTATCTGATCAGATAATTATGTAGCTCAGTTAGAAAATGCTATTGTGTCATCATTTCTACTAATATCATCGATTAGCAGTTTTTAGTGATAGCACACATTAGAAGTCTGTGTGTGTGTGGGGGGGGAATTATTTAGAATTTAATGAAATTACTGTGTTACAGGTCTATATATCATAGATGGACAGGTCCTTCGTTATGGATTCATACTGGAATGTGTATATAGTGATCCATAAACTAAAAATTGTGAACGCTGTGGTCCACCTTGGTGAATTCTACGTGATAAAATAAATCAAACCACCCACTGTGGAATCAAACCACTATGTGGGGGATGTTACCCATTTCATTTTTAGCTCATCACCACCACATGGGTTGTCACATAACAGAAGCTCACTCTGTGTCACAGACCATTCCAGTTCCCAGATACCGTCTTGCCTACTTAGGTGGAAAATCAGCAACCTTAAACAAATGTGCTGTCTTTTATTAACGTAATTATCTGAATGGAAAGCCTGAACTTAGTCCTGCATAAATAATCAAATTGTTTGAAAATTTGAGATGCGTGGGTGGCACGGTGGTGTAGTGGTTAGCGCTGTCGCCTGACAGCAAGAGGGTCCGGGTTCGAGCCCCGTGGCCGGCGAGGGCCTTTCTGTGTGGAGTTTGCATGTTCTCCCCGTGTCCGCATGGGTTTCCTCCGGGTGCTCCGGTTTCCCCCCACAGTCCAAAGACATGCAGGTTAGGCTAACTGGTGACTCTAAATTGACCGTAGGTGTGAATGTGAGTGTGAATGGTTGTCTGTGTCTATGTGTCAGCCCTGTGATGACCTGGCGACTTGTCCAGGGTGTACCCCGCCTTTCACCCGTAGTCAGCTGGGATAGGCTCCAGCTTGCCTGCGACCCTGTAGAACAGGATAAAGCGGCTACAGATAATGAGATGAGATGAGATGTTAACTGAATGGGCTTCAACAGTCTCTTTTATAGTTCCTATTCTTTGCAGTGCAGTGCCTATGTACCCAAATCATATCTTCTTTTACATTACATTTTCATTTACATTGACTGTATTTAGCAGAATGACTTATAGAAGTGCTTGTACACACTAGTACAATGAGTTCGGGGTCTAAGAATACCATAAAATTAAATTACTTTTTCTCTAAAACCTTTTTTAGAGAGAATTTAATGTGGAAACAGGTGCAGGTATTGCAGACATAGTCCATTATTCTCTCCTTTCCTTTTCCTCCCCTCCAGAGTAGTTTTTTTTGTTGTTGTTGTTTTTCTTTCCCTTTAATTTGAATGTGGACTTGTTTCAAATCTCTGACAAAATCAAATGAACAATTGTATGTCAAAAAATAACACGTAGTAAACAAAGAATAAAAAAAGTAACGAAGACAATAATGATACATTTACTCTTGTAGAAGGACTAATATGGTAGTGGATGGTATGGCTGTATTTATCCATCCATCCATTATCTGTAGCCGCTTATCCTGTCCTACAGGGTCGCAGGCAAGCTGACTATGGGCGAAAGGTGGGGTACACCCTGGACAAGTCGCCAGGTCATTGCAGGGGTGACACATAGACACAGACAACCATTCACACTCACATTCACACCTACGGTCAACTTAGAGTCACCAGTTAACCTAACCTGCATGTCTTTGGACTGTGGGGGAAACCGGAGCACCCGGAGGAAACCCATACGGACAACATGCAAACTCCACACAGAAAGACCCTCGTCAGCCGCTGGGCTCGAACCCAGGACCTTTTTGCTGTGAGGCAACAGTGCTAACCACTACACCACTGTGCTGCCCTTGGCTGTATTCACATTATGGATAAATGTTCAGACTATCTTTTTGTATGATCAGTAATGCATTGCGTTTTCTGTGCTAACTTCTTCATTGAAGTCAGTCGTCACATCTTTTTGAACTGCTGTTCATACTGTGGCACAGGGCAGTGTAACCCAGTCGAAGGAAAGCGCTGTCTGCCCTCTTCCGCATACATGTACACTGTGCAAAATACCCCAGAATCTGGAGATGGTTTTGCCCTGATATTTCAAACAATGACCCATATACTGTATGTTGAAATCCATGTTGGGTACTCTCTGATCACGGCATTGTCAATAAATCTCCATGACATGCTCCAGAAACGATCCAGAGTCTTACAAGAATTTAAAAAGGTATCTGCGGACTCTTTGCGTTTTGGCGCAGTGGTGATTGACAGGAGTGCAAGAGGAAGAGAGAGTATGCCATCCCTCCCACCCAGAAGTGGCTATAGCATCATCAGTATTTAAACTCTCAATCTCCTGACTACAGGGCAAAAGATTTTCTTACTTTCCAAACAAGGTTGGTGCATATGGACTTTCATTTTGACCATTTACTTCTTGTGGACATCTTCAGCATTTTGGAACTGTGTACCATCAACATGGATGAGAAATCTGTCTATCTCATGTATATCTGTTTTACATCAGCAAACAGCCATTGCATGAGGAATATCCTACACAAAAATCGCAAAATAAAAAAAAGCAAAACAAAAGTAAATCTGATGGCATGTTAAAGGGAATCAACGTATACTATACATATACAGCAGTCAGCCATAACATGACCACTGACAGGTGAAGTGAATAACATTGATTATCTCATTACAGTGGTGCCTATCAAGGGGTGGGATATATTAGGCAGCAAGAGAAGAGTCAGTTCTCGAAGTTGATGTGCTGGAAGCAGGTAAAATGGGCAAGTGTAAGGATCTGAACGACTTTGACAAGGACCAAATTGTGATGGCTAGGTGACTGGGTCTGAGCATTGTCTAAATGGCACATCTTGTGAGGTGTTCCTAGTATACTTACCAAAAGTGGTCCAACGAAGGACAACCGGTGAACCAGTGAAAATCACAATTGCGCATGCTCAGAGATTCGGAATGGCTTGTTGGTACTAGCGGAAGTACCGGTTGAGTAATTCTAAATGTAGAAAATGGCGGCTCCCATGCATTTTCGTATTTCATGACGATTTTTTTGATGGTCTCATCTCATCTCATCTCATTATCTGTAGCCGCTTTATCCTTCTACAGGGTCGCAGGCAAGCTGGAGCCTATCCCAGCTGACTACTATACTATAGTGGTGTAGTGGTTAGCGCTGTCGCCTCACAGCAAGAAGGTCCGGGTTCGAGCCCCGTGGCCGGCGAGGGCCTTTCTGTGCGGAGTCTGCATGTTCTCCCCGTGTCCGCGTGGGTTTCCTCCGGGTGCTCCGGTTTCCCCCACAGTCCAAAGACATGCAGGGTAGGTTAACTGGTGACTCTAAATTGACCGTAGGTGTGAATGTGAGTGTGAATGGTTGTCTGTGTCTATGTGTCAGCCCTGTGATGACCTGGCGACTTGTCCAGGGTGTACCCCGCCTTTCGCCCGTAGTCAGCTGGGATAGGCTCCAGCTTGCCTGCGACCCTGTAGAAGGATAAAGCGGCTAGAGATAATGAGATGAGATGTTCAGAACACATTTTTGTGATTATTCACATTCATTCACACCTAGGGTCAATTTATATTAGTCAGTCCACCTACAGTATACCATTGTATATTTTGAGTTGGGAGGAAACTACATGGAATGTAGAGAATGTGCAAAACTCCACGCAGCCAGGCGCTGAGAATAAAACCGGCAGTGAGGCACCAACACCACGTACACCAACGACTTGTCTGAAGACTTTAGATCACACCTGACCTTGACTTTTGTATTTATGTGCAACAGGCTTTAGAAACCACGACTCATTCTTTATATAAAAGGTTTTCAATACTTCAGCGGTTCATTGATGCATGCCTGATACAGTACATAAAGTTGGACTTTGGCTTGCAGGCTGAAATAACGTGCATCAGTGAAGCACTGAGACTTGATCATCGTCACCCAGTGAGCATGTGATTAAGGCAGATGAGAAAAAGGTGCTTTTTGTAATCATTGCTTTGGGTGAAGGTTTCACTTACAATGCATGAGGTTTCACTGATCGCTGAAAAGTCATTCATAAATCAAAGTATTTAAATATAAGGCAGAAATTCCACTGAAGTAAAACATGTAAGAAGCCTTTATTTATCACATGTACACTCAAGCACAGACTTAAGCACAGTGAAATTCCTCCTCTGCATTTCACCCAGCTGAAGCAGTGTACACACACATGCACACACAAGTGAACAATGAGCGCACACACACACACACACACACACACACACACACACACACACACACACACACACATACATACCCAGAGCAGTGGGTAGCTATGCTACAGTGCCCGGGGAGCAGTTGTGGGTTAGGTGCCTTGCTCAAGGGCACTTCAGCCCAACCTCAGGCCATGACTGCCTCATGTTTGCCTAACCTGCATGTCTTTGGACTGTCGGGGGAACCGGAGCACCCGGAGGAAACCCACGCAGACACGGGGAGAACATGCAAACTCCACACAGAAAGGCCCTCGTCGGCCACTGGGCTCGAACCCAGAACCTTCTTGCTGTGAGGCGACAGCGCTAACCACTACACCACCGTGCCAAAAAGTCTCGTCTCATCTCCTCTCATTATCTCTAGCCGCTTTATCCTGTTCTACAGGGTCGCAGGCAAGCTGGAGCCTATCCCAGCTGACTACGGGCGAAAGGCGGGGTACACCCTGGACAAGTCGCCAGGTCATCACAGGGCTGACACATAGACACAGACAACCATTCACACTCACATTCACACCTACGGTCAATTTAGAGTCACCAGTTAACCTAACCTGCATGTCTTTGGACTGTGGGGGAAACCGGAGCACCCGGAGGAAACCCACGTGGACACGGGGAGAACATGCAAACTCCACACAGAAAGGCCTTCACCAGCTGCTGGGCTCGAACCCAGAACCTTCTTGCTGTGAGGTAACAGCGCTAACCACTACACCACCGTGCCGCCCTAAATAAAAATACGTACATGTAAATTTCCACACTTAATTTTAGTAACATGGACATTATACAGGTAAAAGCTACATAAGACCAAAATTACATTTTAGAGTATATTCTGTTTTACTGATATTGTTATTTTCTGCTGCTTTAATTATGGCACAGATGTCATGTTGCTAAACTCCCAAGCTTTGCGATAAATTTGGTCTCTATATTGGTTGATCAGATGGTTACTGTTGTGCTTTGTGTGTAGCCTATTTAAAATCAGCAGACTTTTGGAAGATTGTACATTTAAACCAAAGGCAAACTAAAGTCCCTCAATTGTCCCCAAAATGCTGTGAAGTGTAATAAATAGATACACTGCTGAAAATATGCTGTTTTGCTGTGGGAGACTTGAGAAACACAACTGCACTAATAACGTGCTGCACTGTAAAACGAGGATATTCGTTCATTTTTCTAAAAGTCATTTATTTCAGTTCTGGCTTTACATATTTGCTGAGGAACTAAATTAAGTTTGTGTGCATAACAATGCACATATAATGCCTTTGGGTGGATGATGTGAAATTATAGACCACCTGCTGCTCCAGTCATAATACGCTTCCTGTCATATTGTCTACACCGACGCCAT
This sequence comes from Neoarius graeffei, assembly GCF_027579695.1. Lineage (NCBI taxonomy): Eukaryota > Metazoa > Chordata > Actinopteri > Siluriformes > Ariidae > Neoarius > Neoarius graeffei. Next base: position 41,503,370 of record NC_083577.1, read on the forward strand.
GAAAATCACTGAAATCAGCTGTTTTTATACATCACTATTTTCAGAAAGGCATAACGAAGAGTCGCTCTGAATTATGGTGTTACATAGTACACGGTTCAGTCACTCCAGCGACAGTGACTGAGCACAACACTCAATCACTTCATTTTATTATCTGTTAAACAGTAAGTGGCATCTACAGAAATTGGCCAAATCTGTTAAGCAAGCCATACGGTAAGAAGTTTCCTGTTTTCTCTTGATTCAGTTGCTTCATGACCTTAAAATAAAAGACTCTGATTTGCTAGACAGGTATCAAATAAATAGATAAATAATCCAGCCTGTGTCACAGCTCTTTCTCTTGTGTAGTGTGGCTTAAAAAAAGAAAAAATCTGTTGAGTCAGTGCCCTCGGCAGTGTTTAGAACCTAAATGGTCAAACTGTCCACATATGAACCGAAAGAACCATCTCATCTCATCTCATCATCTGTAGCCGCTTTATCCTGTTCTACAGGGTCGCAGGCAAGCTGGAGCCTATCCCAGCTGACTATGGGCGAAAGGCGGGGTACACCCTGGACAAGTCGCCAGGTCATCACAGGGCTGACACATAGACACAGACAACCATTCACACTCACATTCACACCTACGGTCAATTTAGAGTCACCAGTTAACCTAACCTGCATGTCTTTGGACTGTGGAGGAAACCAGAGCACCCGGAGGAAACCCACGCGGACATGGGAGAACATGCAAACTCCGCACAGAAAGGCCCTCGCCGGCCATGGGGCTCGAACCCGGACCTTCTTGCTGTGAGGCAACAGCGCTAACCACTACACCACCGTGCCGCCCCCCCGAAAGAACCAAGGGGTCCAAATTAGCTGTGGGAAAATGTAACACTGGATGGGATGGACCACTTTCATTTGACACAATGTGTTCCTAACTGGGATGATTCTAAGTGCCTGTGACTGACAGGAGTCCTAAAAATTATTAGAACATTAGGTAATTTTTTCAATATTAAATTATTTGTCAGTAAAAGCGTTGAAACCAGCGGCGCTAACCGAACGACAAACATGGCCACTCAGAACAATAATAACAAAGATTCACAGCGCCCCCTGTCACCGGAGTATTGAACTCGGCTGAATCAACCACCACGCTATTTAAACCTCTCTTTCACACAGTTTCACTGCGAAGTATTGTTCTGAGTTCCCAGTCCATACCAAGCCTTTATATCCCATGCCTGTCTCTTGTTGTTCTTTGACTCTCGCTATCCTTTACCGTTTACGCTTCCTGTTTTGCCTACGTTACCCTGTTCGCTGATCGACTGACCCTTGCCTGCCTTTTGACAACGGTTATAGCGCCACAATTTGGCTCTGTACTGTTTGCTCCCCGCTTTCTCCAGCAATTACATCTGTAAGTGCCTGCATCCTGACATTATGAACCTATCATTGTTAATAGAATATTTTATTTACAACATACTAATAAAACTAATGCCCCCCAATCCCCCCCTCATTTACATGAAATGATTTGGTCCTGCCCCCAAACTAGGCCTGAACGGTACTAATGGTACTTGCTAGCAGTGAACTGTCAAGTCAGTTCAAGTCAAGTTTATTTGTGTAGCGCTTTTAACAGCAGACATTGTCGCAAAGCAGGTTTACAGAAAGTTAACGACTTTAAACATGAGCTAATTTATCCCCGATGAGCAAGCCTGTGGCGACGGTGGCAAAGAAAAACTCCCTCAGACGACACGAGGAAGAAACCTCGAGAGGAACCAGACTCAAAAGGGAACCCATCCTCATCTTGGTGATACCAGATAGCATGATTATAAATAACTCGCTTCTATACCTGTGTCCTATATAGTCACAAAGTACAACAGTGTAACCAGGAAATTCATGATAGTTTTAACGTGAAGTCTATTTTGTTGAAGTTATCAGCTGTGAGTTGTTCACTTTAACAAAATAGTTATGAAGTTATCAACCTGTCAGTGAGGAGTGCTGCTGGAGCATCATTTCTCAGCTTCTGAAAGAAAAATCTGGCAGAAAAGAAAAGAAAGCCGGGAGAGGAAAGAAAGGGCGATAGTACCCACCTAAATGATTCCACAAAGAAAGGTGGGTGTAATCCGTGAGTGGTGGGAATTAACCTGTTAGCTTAGTCCGTAGTGAAATAGGCTTCTTTAGCTCCCCTGAATGTTTACATTTTGTTCCTTGTTAGCCAAGATTTAATCAAAGCAGGTACATTTTTAAGGAAGCTATTCAGACTGAATCAGTTGCCCCTGCCCCTGCCTGGTCCCAGGCCCAACAGATGCTGCTTCAGGCTCAGCAGCCCTGTCTCCTCATCCCCATACCCCTACCAATAAATCATTTCCATTTTGTTTTCCATTTCCAGTTTTGCGCCTGCTTATTTTCCAGTTGGTATGTACACTTAGCCTAGTAAACTAGACCCACCCGCCTAGCGGCCAAAAATATTTTTGCCTACGAGTGGGTCTAGCCTCGCACCATATCAACAAAACACCACCCCGGGCATCAAATCATGCCCGCCAATCACAACGCAAGGTTTTTGTTTGGATTCTTTGGGCGGGCTTTTGCAGGAGTGACAACAAAGCTGCGCGACGCTGGAGAAAGCACAGCAGGAAAGATGGCTACGGCTAGTGAACAGCGCTAGTTTGACTCCGCTTTGGAATCAGTTTTTAGAAGAATTAGACTTGGAGTTTTCATTGAAACATGAGCAGGAAGAGGCTCTCCGCTCATTCCTTTTCAAGAACGACGTTTTCGCTGTTTTGCCGACCGGCTATGGCAAAAGTCTGATCTACCAGCTGGCTCCGCTCGTAGCCAAAAGGATGGGGCTAGTTTGTGCAGTACGAAGAATTAATAAACAGCTTTGAAACATTACTTTTTGATTGTTTCTTATTTTCCCGTTATTTTAAATTTAAGGAAAATTATTTCACCAAACACCACTAAATAAAAATAAAAACTCTCAAACAGTTTAACCCTTGAAAAACACTTGAAAAAAAAAGTGTATGTTAAGTATGTGGTACCGACTCCAAACTTGTGGTCATTATCTCCAAACTTCTTAATATCTAGAACCTGTTTATTAATTAATACGCATTTTGAAAAATTATTTATTTCACGGCCTCCCCCACTGCTTTCTGTCGCTCTGACTACGTCACAGTCACTGTTGCGCTGATTGGTCAGAGCGTTGGCCTATACGCACAGAGACCGTTTGAAAGACAGCAGGTTGTTCCTCCCACACCCTTCGGAAATGTCTACGAGCGAGGCCAGACTAAATATTCACATTTAGTCTGGCTTGCCAGGCTAATGTATACTTACTGTAGTTCAAAAACCTGATGCTGATTTTATTTTTAAATCATTCTGTAGATCATAATGTTAATTTATTTTGCTTGAAGAGGCTAATGTATATTTAAGTTAGATTAATTTTGAAGTTCTTTAATGTTAAAAGAACTTCCAGTCAGAAATTGTACCATTAAAATTACACTGAAACTGTAAAAGATGCCTTGATGGAGGGTATCAGTCTTGCATCAACAGTGAATTCCGCTCTAGGCAGAATGTTGCATGCATGTCGACACAGTGTCATGTTTTCACGGTTGGCATGGCCTGCGTTGGCAGTGTGGCGTGGTAGGATCCCATGCGATATCTTTTCATGGAGCCTAAAATCCCTGGTGATGCCCCTGTTTGTGTGTGTGTGAGGAAGACGGTCTAGCTACCATTATTCATTTAACAGTTATTCCACAAAATCGAGTCGTACATGAGCTGATAGCCGACGAGGCACGTAGTGCCGAGTTGGCTATAAGCCACGTACGACGAGATTGAGTGGAATCACTGTTTTATTCTATCTACATTCGCTGGATTTTGAGAAACAGAGCATTATTTTTTGCAAATTCAATAAAAAAAACTTGATACAAAATGTCAGACAAAATCATTTCCGCTTAGAATGTAAACAAACTGGCGAAATGACAGTAGCAATTTGTGAAAAATGCGATAATAATCATTCTTGAAAAATAAAGATACGTTCGTACCATTAAATACTTTCATTCCATATTTTGGTTTTTTTTTTGTATTTTTTGGGGTTTTGTTTTCGAGTACAGTTTTTGTTTCATCCTCAGTTGGTTCAGCAACATGCGCCGCCATTTTGTTTTTCTCTACTCACGGTATATGGGCTGATAGCCTAGTAGTAGAGTAGCCAATCAGAGCGCACGATTGCTTATATCCAGTGAACGTGGATAGAATAATTATCATTAGCTAATGTGTTTATCAAGATGTAGCAAGAATAAGGTCTTGGCTGGCTAATGTTCCATGAGAAACTGACCTTTGGTTCATAGTAAGAAGGAAAATGTGGACACGCTCAATGTTTTTGCTTTATTTTATCTATTTCTGTGTCTAGTTAACATAAGAACATACAAGTTAAGAATTTTGCCATGTTGTTAGTCAGCTCCAATTTTTGTCTGTGTAAACGTAGGCATATCAGATGCTCGCTGGCCGTGCTGTGAATATTGTGCATGCAGATAATCTTTCCAAAACTTTCCAAACCTGCCATTTTTTAACTCTTGAATATCTTCTATCGTGAATACTATCATTAAAAAGCTTATAATCTCTGTTGTCCAAAGAAATTTATCTCGTTAAGATCTGTTCAGGACTTTGGGAGTAACAGCAGGTTGAAGTCGGTACAACAGAGTAAAAACTCTGCTCGCGTGAAGTTGGGAAACTGCCAGTGCTTTTTGAGTCATAGGAAACGGCCAGGCTCTCTCTCTTCTGATCAGTTTCCGACTGGATTACTCGTGAATATCAATCAGATAACATTTACAGGGATGTTCTCTTGCTCTCATGGTTTCTGATGAAGTATTCAGCAAAATTTTCCATCATCTAGTTTTGATGTTGTGCTTCATGGGAGACTTGGAAGTGAGTTTTCATAGCTTTGCCTACTTATTTTTTTTTTCAAATCAAACTGATTCATGTAAATAACTATTTTAGAATACATCTGTAGTTGTTTTGCTGAAAAATATTGAGATCTTAGTAGTTGGAATGATATTTTAAAAACCGGAAGTCAGAAACGCGAGTGTCAATTTCAATTCAGTTACTTGGAATTGTTTACTGGATGTGGCTCACACAGGTTTTTTGAGGTTCACCTTGAAAGCTGTGAATATTATCATTTATATTCTTTAATATAAACACTAGTAGGCCCGACTTTTGAGAAATACCAAGGCCTACAGAGCACAAAAAGGGTATTAGAAAAAATATTTTTCTTTTTTTTTTACTGAGTTTACCGATTTAAAATTGTACCTAATTACCATAATTAACACTAATTAAATACTAATTTTCATAATTAGTTTTTACTAATTTTTCAAACTTTGTATTCAGTATACAACCAGCTGTGTGCCTGCCAATTTCCATGTAAATATCTTGAAAACTAGAAAAGTTATAAAGAAAAAACATTTGATCTAATTCGTTAATGAGGCCCATTTTGGACCGTGTGATCTTCGTACAGAATTTTACAGCAGCTTTCTAAAAATTAAGCCGTTTTTTCAATCTTTGATTTGTAATATCTCAAGAACGGATAAACATGTTTTAATTCTGTAAAAAGTATGTTGTTCTGCATTCAGTTCTGAATTCAACGAGAGCAGTTTCAATGAATTTGAATTTTCACCTGATAGTAAATGCAATAAAAGAAAGAAGACAGAGCGGAAGATAAACTTGACATTATGTTTACAACAAGGTAATTCAACACTCATTTTTACAGACTCGTTTTTATGAGCTAAATGTTTCATTTGCTGTTACTGAAAGCTCTTCCAACATCAATAATTCAGCATTTAAAAAAAGAGATCTGGAGTTAATGAAAAAAGGTCTGGGGCTAAGGCTATTGTTGATAGCATGCCCTTGTTGAGCATTTGATGGCTCAGGGCCTGTTTTAAGGGCAGATAAGTAGCTCTCTGGCAGTCCTAGGATTTGATATGATAACTAACACGGATCCATAAGCTCTGAGCTGGGAAAACAAAGAAAAAAAAAAATGTTCGTAGCTATGCATGAGAACACGCTGCAGTTGCCAGCACTGAATATTCCCACTTGCTCCCATTCTATGGAAAGTCCATCTGAGGCATTTGCACTAATAGCACTATCATCTCACATGCACACATGAGGGAATATTATTTTCCCCACGGTGCAATTCCCTTGCTTCCTCCATTTAATTTTCTCTCCTGTGGTCAGTGGATAACATACAACGCAAGCTGTGTGGTGTTGCACATGTGGCCACGGTGAAAATGCTGATTTGTGGCGAATGTTGGCCTGTGATGGATGGCTGTGTGTGGGGGGCATGAGCTCTTTGCTCTGCGAGGATTTCGAGACTCCTCAGAGAAGCGCTCCTTCCATGCCTCTCTGGTGAGGCTGTCATGCGTTCCCAGCTGCACGGCCCTTACTCTCTAGCACGGTGCTAATTGGCGCAGTAATTGTGTTCCATCTCACGTGCAAGTCCAGGCTTGTCAGATCGGCCTTGGAAAAACAGCTGAATTTAAGCTTATTTAAAACCATCAAAGTGGCAAGAAATCTAGACTTATTGAGGCAAAAAGTGAGAATCGTTACTTTAAAAGTGCAAGCAATTCATTTCAGGACCTAGATGCCAAAGTTACAGGAATTGCTGATGAGGGATAATGAATACTTGCTTGTTTTTCCTTTTCCGTATTGCATTAGCTGAAATTTTCATGACCCTTCAGCCATGGTAACCAGCTGGGGATCAGGACTGTGAAGGTAAAGTCATGAAAAATGACAGGTTGCTTGTTGTTTAAGTCCACCTGTGTCTGATCAGTTTTCTATTCATTTCTTCGAACGTCATTATTTGTATATGGGTCTGTCTCAGAAACTGGGTACTGTGGGGGTTCCCGACTAAATATACTCCCAGTCAGTAATCTATACGGTTTTGAATGGTGATGTTGGTTTTAATTTGAAATAAAATGATGAAAGAAATAATACGGATAAAACTAAATCTTTGATGTGAATACTCTATTCAGAATTTGGCAAAAATTCTGCAAATTTGTGGAAAAACGGTGGCTTGATCTGGGACATGATAAATGGTTGACTACATCGCATTCCCTTAAAAAGGTTGTAGTCCACTGAAAAGTCTACAGTTATCACTAATTGTATTTTAAGTTGTAACTTTATACACCTAAGGATTGGTGCGCGCACAGAATAATCATAACCGTAATAAAACATCATGCAAAATATTTGATCACCATTGTAACTCCGGGCGGCACGGTGGCGTAGTGGTTAGAGCTGTCGCCTCACAGCAAGAAGGTCCGGGTTTGAGCCCCTTGGCCGGCGAGGGCCTTTCTGTGCGGAGTTTGCATGTTCTCCCCGTGTCCGTGTGGGTTTCCTCCGGGTGCTCCGGTTTCCCCCACAGTCCAAAGACATGCAGGTTAGGTTAACTGGTGACTCTAAATTGACCGTAGGTGTGAATGTGAGTGTGAATGGTTGTCTGTGTCTATGTGTCAGCCCTGTGATGACCTGGCGACTTGTCCAGGGTGTACCCCGCCTTTCGCCCGTAGTCAGCTGGGATAGGCTCCAGCTTGCCTGCGACCCTGTAGAACAGGATAAAGCGGCTAGAGATAATGAGATGAGATGAGATCTGTACTTTCTACTCCTTACATTTTCAAATCAGGTTCGTTACTTTCGTTTTGATACAGGGGGTTATTATTGTCAAATATTGGTTTTATTTACAACCCCGATTCCAAAAAAGTTGGGACAAAGTACAAATTGTAGATAAAAACGGAATGCAATAATTTACAAATCTCAAAAACTGATATTGTATTCACAATAGAACATAGACAACATACCAAATGTCGAAAGTGAGACATTTTGAAATTTCATGCCAAATATTGGCTCATTTGAAATTTCATGACAGCAACACATCTCAAAGTTGGGACAGGGGCAATAAGAGGCTGGAAGAATGAAAGGTACAAAAAAGGAACAGCTGGAGGACTAAATTGCAACTCATTAGGTCAGTTGGCAATAGGTCATTAACATGACTGGGTATAAAAAGAGCATCTTGGAGTGGCAGCGGCTCTCAGAAGTAAAGATGGGAAGAGGATCACCAATCCCCCTAATTCTGCGCCAACAAATAGTGGAGCAATATCAGAAAGGAGTTCGACAGTGTAAAATTGCAAAGAGTTTGAACATATAATCTACAGTGCATAATATCATCAAAGATCTGGAATCTGGAAGAATCTCTGTGCGTAAGGGTCAAGGCTGGAAAACCATACTGGGTGCCCGTGATCTTTGGGCCCTTAGACGGCACTGCATCACATACAGGCATGCTTCTGTATTGGAAATCACAAAATGGGCTCAGGAATATTTCCAGAGAACATTATCTGTGAACACAATTCACCGTGCCATCCGCCATTGCCAGCTAAAACTCTGTAGTTCAAAGAAGAAGCCATATCTAAACATGATCCAGAAGCACAGACGTCTTCTCTGGGCCAAGGCTCATTTAAAATGGACTGTGGCAAAGTGGAAAACTGTTCTGTGGTCAGACGAATCAAAATTTGAAGTTCTTTATGGAAATCAGGGACGCCGTGTCATTTGGACTAAAGAGGAGAAGGACGACCCAAGTTGTTATCAGCGCTCAGTTCAGAAGCCTGCATCTCTGATGGTATGGGGTTGCATTAGTGCATGTGGCATGGGCAGCTTACACATCTGGAAAGACACCATCAATGCTGAAAGGTATATCCAGGTTCGAGAGCAACATATGCTCCCATCCAGACGACGTCTCTTTCAGGGAAGACCTTGCATTTTCCAACATGACAATGCCAAACCACATACTGCATCAATTACAGCATCATGGCTGCGTAGAAGAAGGGTCTGGGTACTGAACTGGCCAGCCTGCAGTCCAGATCTTTCACCCATAGAAAACATTTGGCGCATCATAAAATGGAAGATACGACAAAAAAGTCGTAAGACAGTTGAGCAACTAGAATCCTACATTAGACAAGAATGGGTTAACATTCCTCTCCCTAAACTTGAGCAACTTGTCTCCTCAGTCCCCAGACGTTTACAGACTGTTGTAAAGAGAAAAGGGGATGTCTCACAGTGGTAAACATGGCCTTGTCCCAACTTTTTTGAGATGTGTTGTTGTCATGAAATTTAAAATCACCTAATTTTTCTCTTTAAATGATACATTTTCTCAGTTTAAACATTTGATATGTCATCTATGTTCTATTCTGAATAAAATATGGAATCTTGAAACTTCCACATCATTGCATTCCGTTTTTATTTACAATTTGTACTTTGTCCCAACTTTTTTGGAATCGGGGTTGTATGATTTTAAGGTACATAAAGATAATGCAATTGGGCACACATACTATATACTGTAAAGTTTTAAACTCCAGCATTATATTATATTAATATATAAATTAAATGTTAAGCATGAGTCAGTGACTTGACCTTATTATGCACTTGGAGCAAGATATACTTAGTATTAGTACTTTGTGGCAGAAAAACGTAAAAAGTATACTAAAGTATAAGTTTTAGTATTAATGTACTTAGTCTTAGTATTAATGTACTTAGTCTTAGACTTTTGTTTACACTTTTCAGTATAAGCCAAGTATACTTCACTATACTATTCTTAAGTATATAAAATATAGTTGATAAAAAGTCAACTTCAAGTATACTTCCTCAGTTTTAGTAAAAAATAAGTATACTCATAGTACACTTGAATAAACTTTTTTGCTAAGGGACAGCACCTGGGGAGCAGTTGTGGGTTCGGTACCTTGCTCAAGAGCACTTCAGCCCAAGGCTGCCCCATGTTAACCTGACCACATGTCTTTGGACTGTGGGGGAAACCGGAGCACCCGGAGGAAACCCATGCAGACACGGGGAGAACATGCAAACTGCGCACAGAAAGGCCCCTGTCGGCCACTGGACTTGAACCCAGAACCTTCTTGCTGCGAGGCAACAGTGCTAACACTAAACACCAGTGACGTGCACAGATAGACACGAGGTGGTGCTCAAGCACCTGCCCCTCTGCCCTCTGTCCAAAAAAGTGCCCTTTTGAATTTTTTTTTTTTACAGTTTACTGAGGCCAATGTCGACATGATCTTTTAGAAAAGCCGCGGCATTAAAAGCGTGTGTGAAAATAATGTCCCGATGTGTGCCCCCTCCGCACACACACCGGACCTCTGTCACATGAACAAGCGTGCAGTGCATTCAATGTGAGGTTGCAGCAGTATAGCATCCTGGAAGCCACGGCCTTGTCGTAGCGCAGACAACACATCGGGCAGTCAGTCAGCTCTTCCCCTGCCCCACCAGCCAGGTAACACATGAATCGAGTGAAAATGTATTGTTTGCCCTCTAAGCCCAAGCTGTAATTATTTTGTCGTGAAGTAGCCCGTCGCATACAGAAACAACTGCACATAAGTATTATATTTTTTGCTAGACCATTTTCAGATTTAGGAAAACAAAAAATTCTTTTTCTATTTTGTTCAACTAGAGATTCCTGGCAAAGTCAAAAAGCCTTGATGTAATAAATTAACATTAAGTGGTTGTTTTACACCTTTAAAAACTAAAACGGGTCAGTGGCGACCCGAACACAAGAGGAGGGTTAAATCTCAGACTTTTATAATAAGGTGTTCCACATGCGCAAAAAAGTGCCCTTTTTCCCCCCCAGAGCACTTGCCCCCCCCAAAATGTCTGTGCACGCCACTGCTAAACACTACACCACCGTGCCGCTCATTTGAAAATGTTATTAACGATAAACGTATCTACATGATTGTTTAAAGTGTTTAGGGGAGCAGTGTTGTTCACCACACATCAGAGCAGTTTAGCCATCTGTTCCGCAACTATCCTTAGCACCAATTGTATGACCACGCCTACTCAGGAAAGTATGGTGGCCTAAAGGAGCTATGTGCATTAATTAAAACTTCCTTGCATAGAAGTGCTGTAAAATTTAGTAATGGAAAGGTTCAGGATCCACTGTCACTTCAATATCATTCGTACACATGCACACGAAGCCCATGCTTTTGTTCACTGTAGATAGATGAACACCGAGGCTCTGTCTGATCACTCTGAGCTGAACTGCAGACCCTGCAGTCCTGATAGATTCACTACTTCATTACTGTACTCACTGAGGCCTGCATTTTCAGATGTGTGCCTCTATCGTAGCATAGCACAGAGTGCAGCACTAGATAGACTGTTTCATTCTCATATATTCTCTACATTTGACTGGTTTTCTTACCAGCACACATTTCTATTGTATCTCCAACACAATAACTATCTTCTGATTAATGTGACTTACATTTTCTCCCACAAACTTTTCCATCACTGATATCAGTATTTCCTCACACAGCAGTTCATTCACATGACCTTCTG